>NW_027484947.1:0-98778 GCF_050908995.1 Andrena cerasifolii
AGTTTTTCGATATCAGTTTTTCAATATTTGTTTTTCAATATCGGTTTTTCAATATTGGTTCTAATATCGGTTTCAATATCGGTTTTTCAATATCGGTTTTTGAATATCGGTTCTAATATCGGTTTCAATATCGGTTTTTCAATATCGGTTCTAATATCGGATTCAATATCGGTTTTGCAATATCAGTTTTTCGATATCAGTTTTTCAATATTTGCTTTACAATATCGGTTTTTCAATATCGGTTGTAATATCGGATTCAATATCGGTTTTTCAATATCGGTTTTTCGATATCAGTTTTTCAATATTTGCTTTACAATATCGGTTTTTCAATATCGGTTTAGAACAATATCGGTTTTGCAATATCAGTTTTTCGATATCAGTTTTTCTATATTTGTTTTTCAATATCGGTTCTAATATCGGTTTCAATATCGGTTTTGCAATATCGGTTTTTCAATATCAGTTTTTCGATATCAGTTTTTCAATATTTGTTTTTCAATATCGGTTTTTCAATATCGGTTCTAATATCGGTTTCAATATCGGTTTTTCAATATCAGTTTTTCGATATAGGTTTTTCAATATCGGTTTTTCAATATCGGTATTTCAATATCGGTTCTAATATCGGATTCAATATCGGTTTTTCAATATCGGTTTTTCGATATCAGTTTTTCAATATTTGCTTTACAATATCGGTTTTTCAATATCGGTTTAGAACAATATCGGTTTTGCAATATCAGTTTCTCAATATCAGTTTTTCGATATCAGTTTTTCAATATTTGTTTTTCAATATCGGTTCTAATATCGGTTTCAATATCGGTTTTGCAATATCGGTTTTTCAATATAAGTTTTTCGATATCAGTTTTTCAATATTTGTTTTTCAATATCGGTTTTTCAATATTGGTTCTAATATCGGTTTCAATATCGGTTTTTCAATATCGGTTTTTGAATATCGGTTCTAATATCGGTTTCAATATCGGTTTTTCAATATCGGTTCTAATATCGGATTCAATATCGGTTTTGCAATATCAGTTTTTCGATATCAGTTTTTCAATATTTGCTTTACAATATCGGTTTTTCAATATCGGTTCTAATATCGGATTCAATATCGGTTTTTCAATATCGGTTTTTCGATATCAGTTTTTCAATATTTGCTTTACAATATCGGTTTTTCAATATCGGTTTAGAACAATATCGGTTTTGCAATATCAGTTTTTCGATATCAGTTTTTCAATATTTGCTTTACAATATCGGTTTTTCAATATCCGTTCTAATATCGGATTCAATATCGGTTTTTCAATATCAGTTTTTCGATATAGGTTTTTCAGTATCGGTTTTTCAATATCGGTTTTTCAATATCAGTTTTTCACTATTTGGATTTCAATATCGGTTTTTGAATATCGGTTCTAATATCGGTTTCAATATCGGTTTTTCAATATCGGTTTTTCAATATCGGTTTTTCAATATCAGTTTTTCAATATTTGTTCTCCAATATCGGTTTTTTAATATCGGTTCTAATATCGGATTCAATATCGGTTTTTCAATATCGGTTTTTCAATATCGGTTCTAATATCGGTTTCAATATCGGTTTTTCAATATCGGTTTTTCAATATCGGTTTTTCAATATCAGTTTTTCGATATCAGTTTTTCAATATCGGTTTTTCAATATCGGTTCTAATATCGGTTTCAATATCAGTTTTTCAATATCGGTTTTTCAATATCGGTTCTAATATCGGTTTCAATATCGGTTTTTCAATATCGGTTTTTCAATATCGGTTTCTCAATATCAGTTTTTCGATATCAGTTTTTCAATATTTGTTTTTCAATATCGGTTCTAATATCGGTTTCAATATCGGTTTTGCAATATCAGTTTTTCGCTATAAGTTTTTCAATATCGGTTTTTCAATATCGGTTTTTCAATATTTGTTTTTCAATATCGGTTTTTTCAATATCAGTTTTTCAATATTGTTCTCCAATATCGGTTTTTGAATATCGGTTCTAATATCGGATTCAATATCGGTTTTTCAATATCGATTTTTCAATATCGGTTTTTCAATATCGGTTCTAATATCGGTTTCAATATCGGTTTTGCAATATCAGTTTTTCGATATAAGTTTTTCGATATAGGTTTTTCAATATCGGTTTTTCAATATCGGTTCTAATATCGGTTTCAATATCAGTTTTTCAATATCGGTTTTTCAATATCGGTTCTAATATCGGTTTCAATATCGGTTTTTCAATATCGGTTTTTCAATATCGGTTTCTCAATATCAGTTTTTCGATATCAGTTTTTCAATATTTGTTTTTCAATATCGGTTCTAATATCGGTTTCAATATCGGTTTTGCAATATCGGTTTTTCAATATCAGTTTTTCAATATCAGTTTTTCAATATTTGTTCTCCAATATCGGTTTTTGAATATCGGTTCTAATATCGGTTTCAATATCGGTTTTTCAATATCGGTTTTTCAATATCAGTTTTTCAATATTTGTTCTCCAATATCGGTTTTTGAATATCGGTTCTAATATCGGATTCAATATCGGTTTTTCAATATCGGTTTTTCAATATCAGTTTTTCGATATTTGTTTTTCAATATCGGTTTTTCAATATCGGTTCTAATATCGGTTTCAATATCGGTTTTGCAATATCAGTTTTTCGATATAAGTTTTTCAATATCGGTTTTTCAATATCGGTTTTTCAATATTTGTTTTTCAATATCAGTTTTTTCAATATCAGTTTTTCAATATTTGTTCTCCAATATCGGTTTTTGAATATCGGTTCTAATATCGGATTCAATATCGGTTTTTCAATATCGATTTTTCAATATCGGTTTTTCAATATCGGTTCTAATATCGGTTTCAATATCGGTTTTGCAATATCAGTTTTTCGATATAAGTTTTTCGATATAGGTTTTTCAATATCGGTTTTTCAATATCGGTTCTAATATCGGTTTCAATATCAGTTTTTCAATATCGGTTTTTCAATATCGGTTCTAATATCGGTTTCAATATCGGTTTTTCAATATCAGTTTTTCGATATCAGTTTTTCAATATTTGTTTTTCAATATCGGTTTTTCAATATCGGTTCTAATATCGGTTTCAATATCGGTTTTTCAATATCGGTTTTTCAATATCAGTTTTTCGATATCAGTTTTTCAATATTTGCTTTACAATATCGGTTTTTCAATATCGGTTTAGAACAATATCGGTTTTGCAATATCAGTTTCTCAATATCAGTTTTTCGATATCAGTTTTTCAATATTTGTTTTTCAATATCGGTTTTTCAATATCGGTTCTAACATCGGTTTCAATATCGGTTTTGCAATATCAGTTTTTCGATATAAGTTTTTCAATATCGGTTTTTCAATATCGGTTTTTCAATATCGGTTTTTCAATATTTGTTTTTCAATATCGGTTTTTTCAATATCAGTTTTTCAATATTTGTTCTCCAATATCGGTTTTTGAATATCGGTTCTAATATCGGATTCAATATCGGTTTTTCAATATCGGTTTTTCAATATCAGTTTTTCAATATTTGCTTTACAATATCGGTTTTTCAATGTCGGTTTAGAACTATATCGGTTTTGCAATATCAGTTTCTCAATATCAGTTTTTCGATATCAGTTTTTCAATATTTGTTTTTCAATATCAGTTTTTTCAATATCAGTTTTTCAATATTTGTTCTCCAATATCGGTTTTTGAATATCGGTTCTAATATCGGATTCAATATCGGTTTTTCAATATCGATTTTTCAATATCGGTTTTTCAATATCGGTTCTAATATCGGTTTCAATATCGGTTTTTCAATATCAGTTTTTCGATATCAGTTTTTCAATATTTGTTTTTGAATATCGGTTTTTCAATATCGGTTCTAATATCGGTTTCAATATCGGTTTTTCAATATCGATTTTTCAATATCGGTTTTTCAATATCGGTTCTAATATCGGTTTCAATATCGGTTTTTCAATATCAGTTTTTCGATATCAGTTTTTCAATATTTGTTTTTGAATATCGGTTTTTCAATATCGGTTCTAATATCGGTTTCAATATCGGTTTTTCAATATCGGTTTTTCAATATCAGTTTTTCGATATCAGTTTTTCAATATTTGTTTTTCAATATCGGTTTTTCAATATCGGTTCTAACATCGGTTTCAATATCGGTTTTGCAATATCAGTTTTTCAATATTTGCTTTCCAATATCGGTTTTTCAATGTCGGTTTAGAACAATATCGGTTTTGCAATATCAGTTTCTCAATATCAGTTTTTCGATATCAGTTTTTCAATATTTGTTTTTCAATATCGGTTCTAATATCGGTTTCAATATCGGTTTTGCAATATCGGTTTTTCAATATCAGTTTTTCGATATCAGTTTTTCAATATTTGTTTTTCAATATCGGTTTTTCAATATCGGTTCTAATATCGGTTTCAATATCGGTTTTTCAATATCAGTTTTTCGATATAGGTTTTTCAATATCGGTTTTTCAATATCGGTTTTTCAATATCGGTTCTAATATCGGATTCAATATCGGTTTTTCAATATCGGTTTTTCGATATCAGTTTTTCAATATTTGCTTTACAATATCGGTTTTTCAATATCGGTTTTGAACAATATCGGTTTTGCAATATCAGTTTCTCAATATCAGTTTTTCGATATCAGTTTTTCAATATTTGTTTTTCAATATCGGTTCTAATATCGGTTTCAATATCGGTTTTGCAATATCGGTTTTTCAATATCAGTTTTTCGATATCAGTTTTTCAATATTTGTTTTTCAATATCGGTTTTTCAATATCGGTTCTAATATCGGTTTCAATATCGGTTTTTCAATATCGGTTTTTGAATATCGGTTCTAATATCGGTTTCAATATCGGTTTTTCAATATCGGTTCTAATATCGGATTCAATATCGGTTTTGCAATATCAGTTTTTCGATATCAGTTTTTCAATATTTGCTTTACAATATCGGTTTTTCAATATCGGTTCTAATATCGGATTCAATATCGGTTTTTCAATATCGGTTTTTCGATATCAGTTTTTCAATATTTGCTTTACAATATCGGTTTTTCAATATCGGTTTAGAACAATATCGGTTTTGCAATATCAGTTTCTCAATATCAGTTTTTCGATATCAGTTTTTCAATATTTGTTTTTCAATATCGGTTCTAATATCGGTTTCAATATCGGTTTTGCAATATCAGTTTTTCGATATAAGTTTTTCAATATCGGTTTTTCAATATCGGTTTTTCAATATCGGTTCTAATATCGGTTTCAATATCGGTTTTGCAATATCGGTTTTTCAATATCAGTTTTTCGATATCAGTTTTTCAATATTTGTTTTTCAATATCGGTTTTTCAATATCGGTTCTAATATCGGTTTCAATATCGGTTTTTCAATATCAGTTTTTCGATATAGGTTTTTCAATATCGGTTTTTCAATATCGGTTTTGCAATATCAGTTTTTCGATATAGGTTTTTCAATATCGGTTTTTCAATATCAGTTTTTCAATATTTGTTTTTCAATATCGGTTTTTCAATATCGGTTCTAATATCGGATTCAATATCGGTTTTTCAATATGAGTTTTTCGATATCAGTTTTTCAATATTTGCTTTACAATATCGGTTTTTCAATATCCGTTCTAATATCGGATTCAATATCGGTTTTTCAATATCGGTTCTAATATCGGTTTCAATATCGGTTTTTCAATATCGGTTTTTCAATATCAGTTTTTCGATATCAGTTTTTCAATATTTGCTTTACAATATCGGTTTTTCAATATCGGTTTAGAACAATATCGGTTTTTCAATATCAGTTTTTCAATATTTGTTCTCCAATATCGGTTTTTGAATATCGGTTCTAATATCGGATTCAATATCGGTTTTTCAATATCGGTTTTTCAATATCAGTTTTTCAATATTTGCTTTACAATATCGGTTTTTCAATGTCGGTTTAGAACTATATCGGTTTTGCAATATCAGTTTCTCAATATCAGTTTTTCGATATCAGTTTTTCAATATTTGTTTTTCAATATCAGTTTTTTCAATATCAGTTTTTCAATATTTGTTCTCCAATATCGGTTTTTGAATATCGGTTCTAATATCGGATTCAATATCGGTTTTTCAATATCGATTTTTCAATATCGGTTTTTCAATATCGGATCTAATATCGGTTTCAATATCGGTTTTTCAATATCAGTTTTTCGATATCAGTTTTTCAATATTTGCTTTACAATATCGGTTTTTCAATATCGGTTTAGAACAATATCGGTTTTGCAATATCAGTTTCTCAATATCAGTTTTTCGATATCAGTTTTTCAATATTTGTTTTTCAATATCGGTTTTTCAATATCGGTTCTAACATCGGTTTCAATATCGGTTTTGCAATATCAGTTTTTCAATATTTGCTTTCCAATATCGGTTTTTCAATGTCGGTTTAGAACAATATCGGTTTTGCAATATCAGTTTCTCAATATCAGTTTTTCGATATCAGTTTTTCAATATTTGTTTTTCAATATCGGTTCTAATATCGGTTTCAATATCGGTTTTGCAATATCGGTTTTTCAATATCAGTTTTTCGATATCAGTTTTTCAATATTTGTTTTTCAATATCGGTTTTTCAATATCGGTTCTAATATCGGTTTCAATATCGGTTTTTCAATATCAGTTTTTCGATATAGGTTTTTCAATATCGGTTTTTCAATATCGGTTCTAATATCGGATTCAATATCGGTTTTTCAATATCGGTTTTTCGATATCAGTTTTTCAATATTTGCTTTACAATATCGGTTTTTCAATATCGGTTTTGAACAATATCGGTATTGCAATATCAGTTTCTCAATATCAGTTTTTCGATATCAGTTTTTCAATATTTGTTTTTCAATATCGGTTCTAATATCGGTTTCAATATCGGTTTTGCAATATCGGTTTTTCAATATCAGTTTTTCGATATCAGTTTTTCAATATTTGTTTTTCAATATCGGTTTTTCAATATCGGTTCTAATATCGGTTTCAATATCGGTTTTTCAATATCGGTTTTTGAATATCGGTTCTAATATCGGTTTCAATATCGGTTTTTCAATATCGGTTCTAATATCGGATTCAATATCGGTTTTGCAATATCAGTTTTTCGATATCAGTTTTTCAATATTTGCTTTACAATATCGGTTTTTCAATATCGGTTCTAATATCGGATTCAATATCGGTTTTTCAATATCGGTTTTTCGATATCAGTTTTTCAATATTTGCTTTACAATATCGGTTTTTCAATATCGGTTTAGAACAATATCGGTTTTGCAATATCAGTTTTTCGATATCAGTTTTTCAATATTTGTTTTTCAATATCGGTTCTAATATCGGTTTCAATATCGGTTTTGCAATATCAGTTTTTCGATATAAGTTTTTCAATATCGGTTTTTCAATATCGGTTTTTCAATATCGGTTCTAATATCGGTTTCAATATCGGTTTTGCAATATCGGTTTTTCAATATCAGTTTTTCGATATCAGTTTTTCAATATTTGTTTTTCAATATCGGTTTTTCAATATCGGTTCTAATATCGGTTTCAATATCGGTTTTTCAATATCAGTTTTTCGATATAGGTTTTTCAATATCGGTTTTTCAATATCGGTTTTGCAATATCAGTTTTTCGATATAGGTTTTTCAATATCGGTTTTTCAATATCAGTTTTTCAATATTTGTTTTTCAATATCGGTTTTTCAATATCGGTTCTAATATCGGATTCAATATCGGTTTTTCAATATCAGTTTTTCGATATAGGTTTTTCAGTATCGGTTTTTCAATATCGGTTTTTCAATATCATTTTTTCACTATTTGGATTTCAATATCGGTTTTTGAATATCGGTTCTAATATCGGTTTCAATATCGGTTTTTCAATATCGGTTTTTCAATATCAGTTTTTCAATATTTGTTCTCCAATATCGGTTTTTGAATATCGGTTCTAATATCGGATTCAATATCGGTTTTTCAATATCGGTTTTTCAATATCGGTTCTAATATCGGTTTCAATATCGGTTTTTCAATATCGGTTTTTCAATATCGGTTTTTTCAATACCAGTTTTTCGATATCAGTTTTTCAATATCGGTTTTTCAATATCGGTTTCTCAATATCAGTTTTTCGATATCAGTTTTTCAATATTTGTTTTTCAATATCGGTTCTAATATCGGTTTCAATATCGGTTTTGCAATATCAGTTTTTCGCTATAAGTTTTTCAATATCGGTTTTTCAATATTTGTTTTTCAATATCGGTTTTTTCAATATCAGTTTTTCAATATTGTTCTCCAATATCGGTTTTTGAATATCGGTTCTAATATCGGATTCAATATCGGTTTTTCAATATCGATTTTTCAATATCGGTTTTTCAATATCGGTTCTAATATCGGTTTCAATATCGGTTTTGCAATATCAGTTTTTCGATATAAGTTTTTCGATATAGGTTTTTCAATATCGGTTTTTCAATATCGGTTCTAATATCGGTTTTGCAATATCAGTTTTTCGATATAAGTTTTTCGATATAGGTTTTTCAATATCGGTTTTTCAATATCGGTTCTAATATCGGTTTCAATATCAGTTTTTCAATATCGGTTTTTCAATATCGGTTCTAATATCGGTTTCAATATCGGTTTTTCAATATCGGTTTTTCAATATCGGTTTTTCAATATCAGTTTTTCAATATCAGTTTTTCAATATTTGTTCTCCAATATCGGTTTTTGAATATCGGTTCTAATATCGGTTTCAATATCGGTTTTTCAATATCGGTTTTTCAATATCAGTTTTTCAATATTTGTTCTCCAATATCGGTTTTTGAATATCGGTTCTAATATCGGATTCAATATCGGTTTTTCAATATCGGTTTTTCAATATCAGTTTTTCGATGTTTGTTTTTCAATATCGGTTTTTCAATATCGGTTCTAATATCGGTTTCAATATCGGTTTTGCAATATCAGTTTTTCGATATAAGTTTTTCAATATCGGTTTTTCAATATCGGTTTTTCAATATTTGTTTTTCAATATCAGTTTTTTCAATATCAGTTTTTCAATATTTGTTCTCCAATATCGGTTTTTTGAATATCGGTTCTAATATCGGATTCAATATCGGTTTTTCAATATCGATTTTTCAATATCGGTTTTTCAATATCGGTTCTAATATCGGTTTCAATATCGGTTTTGCAATATCAGTTTTTCGATATAAGTTTTTCGATATAGGTTTTTCAATATCGGTTTTTCAATATCGGTTCTAATATCGGTTTCAATATCAGTTTTTCAATATCGGTTTTTCAATATCGGTTCTAATATCGGTTTCAATATCGGTTTTTCAATATCAGTTTTTCGATATCAGTTTTTCAATATTTGTTTTTCAATATCGGTTTTTCAATATCGGTTCTAATATCGGTTTCAATATCGGTTTTTCAATATCGGTTTTTCAATATCAGTTTTTCGATATCAGTTTTTCAATATTTGCTTTACAATATCGGTTTTTCAATATCGGTTTAGAACAATATCGGTTTTGCAATATCAGTTTCTCAATATCAGTTTTTCGATATCAGTTTTTCAATATTTGTTTTTCAATATCGGTTTTTCAATATCGGTTCTAACATCGGTTTCAATATCGGGTTTGCAATATCAGTTTTTCGATATAAGTTTTTCAATATCGGTTTTTCAATATCAGTTTTTCGATATCAGTTTTTCAATATTTGTTTTTCAATATCGGTTTTTCAATATCAGTTTTTCGATATCAGTTTTTCAATATTTGCTTTACAATATCGGTTTTTCAATATCGGTTTAGAACAATATCGGTTTTGCAATATCAGTTTCTCAATATCAGTTTTTCGATATCAGTTTTTCAATATTTGTTTTTCAATATCGGTTTTTCAATATCGGTTCTAACATCGGTTTCAATATCGGGTTTGCAATATCAGTTTTTCGATATAAGTTTTTCAATATCGGTTTTTCAATATCAGTTTTTCGATATCAGTTTTTCAATATTTGTTTTTCAATATCGGTTTTTCAATATCAGTTTTTCGATATCAGTTTTTCAATATTTGCTTTACAATATCGGTTTTTCAATATCGGTTTAGAACAATATCGGTTTTGCAATATCAGTTTCTCAATATCAGTTTTTCGATATCAGTTTTTCAATATTTGTTTTTCAATATCGGTTTTTCAATATCGGTTCTAACATCGGTTTCAATATCGGTTTTGCAATATCAGTTTTTCAATATTTGCTTTCCAATATCGGTTTTTCAATGTCGGTTTAGAACAATATCGGTTTTGCAATATCAGTTTCTCAATATCAGTTTTCGATATCAGTTTTTCAATATTTGTTTTTCAATATCGGTTCTAATATCGGTTTCAATATCGGTTTTGCAATATCGGTTTTTCAATATCAGTTTTTCGATATCAGTTTTTCAATATTTGTTTTTCAATATCGGTTTTTCAATATCGGTTCTAATATCGGTTTCAATATCGGTTTTTCAATATCAGTTTTTCGATATAGGTTTTTCAATATCGGTTTTTCAATATCGGTTTTTCAATATCGGTTCTAATATCGGTTTCAATATCGGTTTTGCAATATCAGTTTTCAATATTTGCTTTCCAATATCGGTTTTTCAATGTCGGTTTAGAACAATATCGGTTTTGCAATATCAGTTTCTCAATATCAGTTTTCGATATCAGTTTTTCAATATTTGTTTTTCAATATCGGTTCTAATATCGGTTTCAATATCGGTTTTGCAATATCGGTTTTTCAATATCAGTTTTTCGATATCAGTTTTTCAATATTTGTTTTTCAATATCGGTTTTTCAATATCGGTTCTAATATCGGTTTCAATATCGGTTTTTCAATATCAGTTTTTCGATATAGGTTTTTCAATATCGGTTTTTCAATATCGGTTTTTCAATATCGGTTCTAATATCGGATTCAATATCGGTTTTTCAATATCGGTTTTTCGATATCAGTTTTTCAATATTTGCTTTACAATATCGGTTTTTCAATATCGGTTTTGAACAATATCGGTTTTGCAATATCAGTTTCTCAATATCAGTTTTTCGATATCAGTTTTTCAATATTTGTTTTTCAATATCGGTTCTAATATCGGTTTCAATATCGGTTTTGCAATATCGGTTTTTCAATATCAGTTTTTCGATATCAGTTTTTCAATATTTGTTTTTCAATATCGGTTTTTCAATATCGGTTCTAATATCGGTTTCAATATCGGTTTTTCAATATCGGTTTTTGAATATCGGTTCTAATATCGGTTTCAATATCGGTTTTTCAATATCGGTTCTAATATCGGATTCAATATCGGTTTTGCAATATCAGTTTTTCGATATCAGTTTTTCAATATTTGCTTTACAATATCGGTTTTTCAATATCGGTTCTAATATCGGATTCAATATCGGTTTTTCAATATCGGTTTTTCGATATCAGTTTTTCAATATTTGCTTTACAATATCGGTTTTTCAATATCGGTTTAGAACAATATCGGTTTTGCAATATCAGTTTCTCAATATCAGTTTTTCGATATCAGTTTTTCAATATTTGTTTTTCAATATCGGTTCTAATATCGGTTTCAATATCGGTTTTGCAATATCAGTTTTTCGATATAAGTTTTTCAATATCGGTTTTCAATATCGGTTTTTCAATATCGGTTCTAATATCGGTTTCAATATCGGTTTTGCAATATCGGTTTTTCATATCAGTTTTTCGATATCAGTTTTTCAATATTTGTTTTTCAATATCGGTTTTTCAATATCGGTTCTAATATCGGTTTCAATATCGGTTTTTCAATATCAGTTTTTCGATATAGGTTTTTCAATATCGGTTTTTCAATATCGGTTTTGCAATATCAGTTTTTCGATATAGGTTTTTCAATATCGGTTTTTCAATATCAGTTTTTCAATATTTGTTTTTCAATATCGGTTTTTCAATATCGGTTCTAATATCGGATTCAATATCGGTTTTTCAATATGAGTTTTTCGATATATCAGTTTTTCAATATTTGCTTTACAATATCGGTTTTTCAATATCCGTTCTAATATCGGATTCAATATCGGTTTTTCAATATCGGTTCTAATATCGGTTTCAATATCGGTTTTTCAATATCGGTTTTTCAATATCAGTTTTTCGATATCAGTTTTTCAATATTTGCTTTACAATATCGGTTTTTCAATATCGGTTTAGAACAATATCGGTTTTTCAATATCAGTTTTTCAATATTTGTTCTCCAATATCGGTTTTTGAATATCGGTTCTAATATCGGATTCAATATCGGTTTTTCAATATCGGTTTTTCAATATCAGTTTTTCAATATTTGCTTTACAATATCGGTTTTTCAATGTCGGTTTAGAACTATATCGGTTTTGCAATATCAGTTTCTCAATATCAGTTTTTCGATATCAGTTTTTCAATATTTGTTTTTCAATATCGGTTTTTCAATATCGGTTCTAATATCGGTTTCAATATCGGTTTTGCAATATCAGTTTTTCGCTATAAGTTTTTCAATATCGGTTTTTCAATATTTGTTTTTCAATATCGGTTTTTTCAATATCAGTTTTTCAATATTGTTCTCCAATATCGGTTTTTGAATATCGGTTCTAATATCGGATTCAATATCGGTTTTTCAATATCGATTTTTCAATATCGGTTTTTCAATATCGGATCTAATATCGGTTTCAATATCGGTTTTTCAATATCAGTTTTTCGATATCAGTTTTTCAATATTTGCTTTACAATATCGGTTTTTCAATATCGGTTTAGAACAATATCGGTTTTGCAATATCAGTTTCTCAATATCAGTTTTTCGATATCAGTTTTTCAATATTTGTTTTTCAATATCGGTTTTTCAATATCGGTTCTAACATCGGTTTCAATATCGGTTTTGCAATATCAGTTTTTCAATATTTGCTTTCCAATATCGGTTTTTCAATGTCGGTTTAGAACAATATCGGTTTTGCAATATCAGTTTCTCAATATCAGTTTTTCGATATCAGTTTTTCAATATTTGTTTTTCAATATCGGTTCTAATATCGGTTTCAATATCGGTTTTGCAATATCGGTTTTTCAATATCAGTTTTTCGATATCAGTTTTTCAATATTTGTTTTTCAATATCGGTTTTTCAATATCGGTTCTAATATCGGTTTCAATATCGGTTTTTCAATATCAGTTTTTCGATATAGGTTTTTCAATATCGGTTTTTCAATATCGGTTCTAATATCGGATTCAATATCGGTTTTTCAATATCGGTTTTTCGATATCAGTTTTTCAATATTTGCTTTACAATATCGGTTTTTCAATATCGGTTTTGAACAATATCGGTATTGCAATATCAGTTTCTCAATATCAGTTTTTCGATATCAGTTTTTCAATATTTGTTTTTCAATATCGGTTCTAATATCGGTTTCAATATCGGTTTTGCAATATCGGTTTTTCAATATCAGTTTTTCGATATCAGTTTTTCAATATTTGTTTTTCAATATCGGTTTTTCAATATCGGTTCTAATATCGGTTTCAATATCGGTTTTTCAATATCGGTTTTTGAATATCGGTTCTAATATCGGTTTCAATATCGGTTTTTCAATATCGGTTCTAATATCGGATTCAATATCGGTTTTGCAATATCAGTTTTTCGATATAGGTTTTTCAGTATCGGTTTTTCAATATCGGTTTTTCAATATCATTTTTTCACTATTTGGATTTCAATATCGGTTTTTGAATATCGGTTCTAATATCGGTTTCAATATCGGTTTTTCAATATCGGTTTTTCAATATCAGTTTTTCAATATTTGTTCTCCAATATCGGTTTTTGAATATCGGTTCTAATATCGGATTCAATATCGGTTTTTCAATATCGGTTTTTCAATATCGGTTCTAATATCGGTTTCAATATCGGTTTTTCAATATCGGTTTTTCAATATCGGTTTTTTCAATACCAGTTTTTCGATATCAGTTTTTCAATATCGGTTTTTCAATATCGGTTTCTCAATATCAGTTTTTCGATATCAGTTTTTCAATATTTGTTTTTCAATATCGGTTCTAATATCGGTTTCAATATCGGTTTTGCAATATCAGTTTTTCGCTATAAGTTTTTCAATATCGGTTTTTCAATATTTGTTTTTCAATATCGGTTTTTTCAATATCAGTTTTTCAATATTGTTCTCCAATATCGGTTTTTGAATATCGGTTCTAATATCGGATTCAATATCGGTTTTTCAATATCGATTTTTCAATATCGGTTTTTCAATATCGGTTCTAATATCGGTTTCAATATCGGTTTTGCAATATCAGTTTTTCGATATAAGTTTTTCGATATAGGTTTTTCAATATCGGTTTTTCAATATCGGTTCTAATATCGGTTTCAATATCGGTTTTGCAATATCAGTTTTTCGATATAAGTTTTTCGATATAGGTTTTTCAATATCGGTTTTTCAATATCGGTTCTAATATCGGTTTCAATATCAGTTTTTCAATATCGGTTTTTCAATATCGGTTCTAATATCGGTTTCAATATCGGTTTTTCAATATCGGTTTTTCAATATCGGTTTTTCAATATCAGTTTTTCAATATCAGTTTTTCAATATTTGTTCTCCAATATCGGTTTTTGAATATCGGTTCTAATATCGGTTTCAATATCGGTTTTTCAATATCGGTTTTTCAATATCAGTTTTTCAATATTTGTTCTCCAATATCGGTTTTTGAATATCGGTTCTAATATCGGATTCAATATCGGTTTTTCAATATCGGTTTTTCAATATCAGTTTTTCGATGTTTGTTTTTCAATATCGGTTTTTCAATATCGGTTCTAATATCGGTTTCAATATCGGTTTTGCAATATCAGTTTTTCGATATAAGTTTTTCAATATCGGTTTTTCAATATCGGTTTTTCAATATTTGTTTTTCAATATCAGTTTTTTCAATATCAGTTTTTCAATATTTGTTCTCCAATATCGGTTTTTGAATATCGGTTCTAATATCGGATTCAATATCGGTTTTTCAATATCGATTTTTCAATATCGGTTTTTCAATATCGGTTCTAATATCGGTTTCAATATCGGTTTTGCAATATCAGTTTTTCGATATAAGTTTTTCGATATAGGTTTTTCAATATCGGTTTTTCAATATCGGTTCTAATATCGGTTTCAATATCAGTTTTTCAATATCGGTTTTTCAATATCGGTTCTAATATCGGTTTCAATATCGGTTTTTCAATATCAGTTTTTCGATATCAGTTTTTCAATATTTGTTTTTCAATATCGGTTTTTCAATATCGGTTCTAATATCGGTTTCAATATCGGTTTTTCAATATCGGTTTTTCAATATCAGTTTTTCGATATCAGTTTTTCAATATTTGCTTTACAATATCGGTTTTTCAATATCGGTTTAGAACAATATCGGTTTTGCAATATCAGTTTCTCAATATCAGTTTTTCGATATCAGTTTTTCAATATTTGTTTTTCAATATCGGTTTTTCAATATCGGTTCTAACATCGGTTTCAATATCGGTTTTGCAATATCAGTTTTTCGATATAAGTTTTTCAATATCGGTTTTTCAATATCAGTTTTTCGATATCAGTTTTTCAATATTTGTTTTTCAATATCGGTTTTTCAATATCAGTTTTTCGATATCAGTTTTTCAATATTTGCTTTACAATATCGGTTTTTCAATATCGGTTTAGAACAATATCGGTTTTGCAATATCAGTTTCTCAATATCAGTTTTTCGATATCAGTTTTTCAATATTTGTTTTTCAATATCGGTTTTTCAATATCGGTTCTAACATCGGTTTCAATATCGGTTTTGCAATATCAGTTTTTCAATATTTGCTTTCCAATATCGGTTTTTCAATGTCGGTTTAGAACAATATCGGTTTTGCAATATCAGTTTCTCAATATCAGTTTTTCGATATCAGTTTTTCAATATTTGTTTTTCAATATCGGTTCTAATATCGGTTTCAATATCGGTTTTGCAATATCGGTTTTTCAATATCAGTTTTTCGATATCAGTTTTTCAATATTTGTTTTTCAATATCGGTTTTTCAATATCGGTTCTAATATCGGTTTCAATATCGGTTTTTCAATATCAGTTTTTCGATATAGGTTTTTCAATATCGGTTTTTCAATATCGGTTTTTCAATATCGGTTCTAATATCGGATTCAATATCGGTTTTTCAATATCGGTTTTTCGATATCAGTTTTTCAATATTTGCTTTACAATATCGGTTTTTCAATATCGGTTTTGAACAATATCGGTTTTGCAATATCAGTTTCTCAATATCAGTTTTTCGATATCAGTTTTTCAATATTTGTTTTTCAATATCGGTTCTAATATCGGTTTCAATATCGGTTTTGCAATATCGGTTTTTCAATATCAGTTTTTCGATATCAGTTTTTCAATATTTGTTTTTCAATATCGGTTTTTCAATATCGGTTCTAATATCGGTTTCAATATCGGTTTTTCAATATCGGTTTTTGAATATCGGTTCTAATATCGGTTTCAATATCGGTTTTTCAATATCGGTTCTAATATCGGATTCAATATCGGTTTTGCAATATCAGTTTTTCGATATCAGTTTTTCAATATTTGCTTTACAATATCGGTTTTTCAATATCGGTTCTAATATCGGATTCAATATCGGTTTTTCAATATCGGTTTTTCGATATCAGTTTTTCAATATTTGCTTTACAATATCGGTTTTTCAATATCGGTTTAGAACAATATCGGTTTTGCAATATCAGTTTCTCAATATCAGTTTTTCGATATCAGTTTTTCAATATTTGTTTTTCAATATCGGTTCTAATATCGGTTTCAATATCGGTTTTGCAATATCAGTTTTTCGATATAAGTTTTTCAATATCGGTTTTTCAATATCGGTTTTTCAATATCGGTTCTAATATCGGTTTCAATATCGGTTTTGCAATATCGGTTTTTCAATATCAGTTTTTCGATATCAGTTTTTCAATATTTGTTTTTCAATATCGGTTTTTCAATATCGGTTCTAATATCGGTTTCAATATCGGTTTTTCAATATCAGTTTTTCGATATAGGTTTTTCAATATCGGTTTTTCAATATCGGTTTTGCAATATCAGTTTTTCGATATAGGTTTTTCAATATCGGTTTTTCAATATCAGTTTTTCAATATTTGTTTTTCAATATCGGTTTTTCAATATCGGTTCTAATATCGGATTCAATATCGGTTTTTCAATATGAGTTTTTCGATATCAGTTTTTCAATATTTGCTTTACAATATCGGTTTTTCAATATCCGTTCTAATATCGGATTCAATATCGGTTTTTCAATATCGGTTCTAATATCGGTTTCAATATCGGTTTTTCAATATCGGTTTTTCAATATCAGTTTTTCGATATCAGTTTTTCAATATTTGCTTTACAATATCGGTTTTTCAATATCGGTTTAGAACAATATCGGTTTTTCAATATCAGTTTTTCAATATTTGTTCTCCAATATCGGTTTTTGAATATCGGTTCTAATATCGGATTCAATATCGGTTTTTCAATATCGGTTTTTCAATATCAGTTTTTCAATATTTGCTTTACAATATCGGTTTTTCAATGTCGGTTTAGAACTATATCGGTTTTGCAATATCAGTTTCTCAATATCAGTTTTTCGATATCAGTTTTTCAATATTTGTTTTTCAATATCAGTTTTTTCAATATCAGTTTTTCAATATTTGTTCTCCAATATCGGTTTTTGAATATCGGTTCTAATATCGGATTCAATATCGGTTTTTCAATATCGATTTTTCAATATCGGTTTTTCAATATCGGATCTAATATCGGTTTCAATATCGGTTTTTCAATATCAGTTTTTCGATATCAGTTTTTCAATATTTGCTTTACAATATCGGTTTTTCAATATCGGTTTAGAACAATATCGGTTTTGCAATATCAGTTTCTCAATATCAGTTTTTCGATATCAGTTTTTCAATATTTGTTTTTCAATATCGGTTTTTCAATATCGGTTCTAACATCGGTTTCAATATCGGTTTTGCAATATCAGTTTTTCAATATTTGCTTTCCAATATCGGTTTTTCAATGTCGGTTTAGAACAATATCGGTTTTGCAATATCAGTTTCTCAATATCAGTTTTTCGATATCAGTTTTTCAATATTTGTTTTTCAATATCGGTTCTAATATCGGTTTCAATATCGGTTTTGCAATATCGGTTTTTCAATATCAGTTTTTCGATATCAGTTTTTCAATATTTGTTTTTCAATATCGGTTTTTCAATATCGGTTCTAATATCGGTTTCAATATCGGTTTTTCAATATCAGTTTTTCGATATAGGTTTTTCAATATCGGTTTTTCAATATCGGTTCTAATATCGGATTCAATATCGGTTTTTCAATATCGGTTTTTCGATATCAGTTTTTCAATATTTGCTTTACAATATCGGTTTTTCAATATCGGTTTTGAACAATATCGGTATTGCAATATCAGTTTCTCAATATCAGTTTTTCGATATCAGTTTTTCAATATTTGTTTTTCAATATCGGTTCTAATATCGGTTTCAATATCGGTTTTGCAATATCGGTTTTTCAATATCAGTTTTTCGATATCAGTTTTTCAATATTTGTTTTTCAATATCGGTTTTTCAATATCGGTTCTAATATCGGTTTCAATATCGGTTTTTCAATATCGGTTTTTGAATATCGGTTCTAATATCGGTTTCAATATCGGTTTTTCAATATCGGTTCTAATATCGGATTCAATATCGGTTTTGCAATATCAGTTTTTCGATATCAGTTTTTCAATATTTGCTTTACAATATCGGTTTTTCAATATCGGTTCTAATATCGGATTCAATATCGGTTTTTCAATATCGGTTTTTCGATATCAGTTTTTCAATATTTGCTTTACAATATCGGTTTTTCAATATCGGTTTAGAACAATATCGGTTTTGCAATATCAGTTTTTCGATATCAGTTTTTCAATATTTGTTTTTCAATATCGGTTCTAATATCGGTTTCAATATCGGTTTTGCAATATCAGTTTTTCGATATAAGTTTTTCAATATCGGTTTTTCAATATCGGTTTTTCAATATCGGTTCTAATATCGGTTTCAATATCGGTTTTGCAATATCGGTTTTTCAATATCAGTTTTTCGATATCAGTTTTTCAATATTTGTTTTTCAATATCGGTTTTTCAATATCGGTTCTAATATCGGTTTCAATATCGGTTTTTCAATATCAGTTTTTCGATATAGGTTTTTCAATATCGGTTTTTCAATATCGGTTTTGCAATATCAGTTTTTCGATATAGGTTTTTCAATATCGGTTTTTCAATATCAGTTTTTCAATATTTGTTTTTCAATATCGGTTTTTCAATATCGGTTCTAATATCGGATTCAATATCGGTTTTTCAATATCAGTTTTTCGATATAGGTTTTTCAGTATCGGTTTTTCAATATCGGTTTTTCAATATCATTTTTTCACTATTTGGATTTCAATATCGGTTTTTGAATATCGGTTCTAATATCGGTTTCAATATCGGTTTTTCAATATCGGTTTTTCAATATCAGTTTTTCAATATTTGTTCTCCAATATCGGTTTTTGAATATCGGTTCTAATATCGGATTCAATATCGGTTTTTCAATATCGGTTTTTCAATATCGGTTCTAATATCGGTTTCAATATCGGTTTTTCAATATCGGTTTTTCAATATCGGTTTTTTCAATACCAGTTTTTCGATATCAGTTTTTCAATATCGGTTTTTCAATATCGGTTTCTCAATATCAGTTTTTCGATATCAGTTTTTCAATATTTGTTTTTCAATATCGGTTCTAATATCGGTTTCAATATCGGTTTTGCAATATCAGTTTTTCGCTATAAGTTTTTCAATATCGGTTTTTCAATATTTGTTTTTCAATATCGGTTTTTTCAATATCAGTTTTTCAATATTGTTCTCCAATATCGGTTTTTGAATATCGGTTCTAATATCGGATTCAATATCGGTTTTTCAATATCGATTTTTCAATATCGGTTTTTCAATATCGGTTCTAATATCGGTTTCAATATCGGTTTTGCAATATCAGTTTTTCGATATAAGTTTTTCGATATAGGTTTTTCAATATCGGTTTTTCAATATCGGTTCTAATATCGGTTTCAATATCGGTTTTGCAATATCAGTTTTTCGATATAAGTTTTTCGATATAGGTTTTTCAATATCGGTTTTTCAATATCGGTTCTAATATCGGTTTCAATATCAGTTTTTCAATATCGGTTTTTCAATATCGGTTCTAATATCGGTTTCAATATCGGTTTTTCAATATCGGTTTTTCAATATCGGTTTTTCAATATCAGTTTTTCAATATCAGTTTTTCAATATTTGTTCTCCAATATCGGTTTTTGAATATCGGTTCTAATATCGGTTTCAATATCGGTTTTTCAATATCGGTTTTTCAATATCAGTTTTTCAATATTTGTTCTCCAATATCGGTTTTTGAATATCGGTTCTAATATCGGATTCAATATCGGTTTTTCAATATCGGTTTTTCAATATCAGTTTTTCGATGTTTGTTTTTCAATATCGGTTTTTCAATATCGGTTCTAATATCGGTTTCAATATCGGTTTTGCAATATCAGTTTTTCGATATAAGTTTTTCAATATCGGTTTTTCAATATCGGTTTTTCAATATTTGTTTTTCAATATCAGTTTTTTCAATATCAGTTTTTCAATATTTGTTCTCCAATATCGGTTTTTGAATATCGGTTCTAATATCGGATTCAATATCGGTTTTTCAATATCGATTTTTCAATATCGGTTTTTCAATATCGGTTCTAATATCGGTTTCAATATCGGTTTTGCAATATCAGTTTTTCGATATAAGTTTTTCGATATAGGTTTTTCAATATCGGTTTTTCAATATCGGTTCTAATATCGGTTTCAATATCAGTTTTTCAATATCGGTTTTTCAATATCGGTTCTAATATCGGTTTCAATATCGGTTTTTCAATATCAGTTTTTCGATATCAGTTTTTCAATATTTGTTTTTCAATATCGGTTTTTCAATATCGGTTCTAATATCGGTTTCAATATCGGTTTTTCAATATCGGTTTTTCAATATCAGTTTTTCGATATCAGTTTTTCAATATTTGCTTTACAATATCGGTTTTTCAATATCGGTTTAGAACAATATCGGTTTTGCAATATCAGTTTCTCAATATCAGTTTTTCGATATCAGTTTTTCAATATTTGTTTTTCAATATCGGTTTTTCAATATCGGTTCTAACATCGGTTTCAATATCGGTTTTGCAATATCAGTTTTTCGATATAAGTTTTTCAATATCGGTTTTTCAATATCAGTTTTTCGATATCAGTTTTTCAATATTTGTTTTTCAATATCGGTTTTTCAATATCGGTTCTAATATCGGTTTCAATATCGGTTTTTCAATATCGGTTTTTGAATATCGGTTCTAATATCGGTTTCAATATCGGTTTTTCAATATCGGTTCTAATATCGGATTCAATATCGGTTTTGCAATATCAGTTTTTCGATATCAGTTTTTCAATATTTGCTTCACAATATCGGTTTTTCAATATCGGTTCTAATATCGGATTCAATATCGGTTTTTCAATATCGGTTTTTCGATATCAGTTTTTCAATATTTGCTTTACAATATCGGTTTTTCAATATCGGTTTAGAACAATATCGGTTTTGCAATATCAGTTTCTCAATATCAGTTTTTCGATATCAGTTTTTCAATATTTGTTTTTCAATATCGGTTCTAATATCGGTTTCAATATCGGTTTTGCAATATCAGTTTTTCGATATAAGTTTTTCAATATCGGTTTTTCAATATCGGTTTTTCAATATCGGTTCTAATATCGGTTTCAATATCGGTTTTGCAAAATCGGTTTTTCAATATCAGTTTTTCGATATCAGTTTTTCAATATTTGTTTTTCAATATCGGTTTTTCAATATCGGTTCTAATATCGGTTTCAATATCGGTTTTTCAATATCAGTTTTTCGATATAGGTTTTTCAATATCGGTTTTTCAATATCGGTTTTGCAATATCAGTTTTTCGATATAGGTTTTTCAATATCGGTTTTTCAATATCAGTTTTTCAATATTTGTTTTTCAATATCGGTTTTTCAATATCGGTTCTAATATCGGATTCAATATCGGTTTTTCAATATGAGTTTTTCGATATCAGTTTTTCAATATTTGCTTTACAATATCGGTTTTTCAATATCCGTTCTAATATCGGATTCAATATCGGTTTTTCAATATCGGTTCTAATATCGGTTTCAATATCGGTTTTTCAATATCGGTTTTTCAATATCAGTTTTTCGATATCAGTTTTTCAATATTTGCTTTACAATATCGGTTTTTCAATATCGGTTTAGAACAATATCGGTTTTTCAATATCAGTTTTTCAATATTTGTTCTCCAATATCGGTTTTTGAATATCGGTTCTAATATCGGATTCAATATCGGTTTTTCAATATCGGTTTTTCAATATCAGTTTTTCAATATTTGCTTTACAATATCGGTTTTTCAATGTCGGTTTAGAACTATATCGGTTTTGCAATATCAGTTTCTCAATATCAGTTTTTCGATATCAGTTTTTCAATATTTGTTTTTCAATATCAGTTTTTTCAATATCAGTTTTTCAATATTTGTTCTCCAATATCGGTTTTTGAATATCGGTTCTAATATCGGATTCAATATCGGTTTTTCAATATCGGTTTTTCAATATTTGTTTTTCAATATCAGTTTTTTCAATATCAGTTTTTCAATATTTGTTCTCCAATATCGGTTTTTGAATATCGGTTCTAATATCGGATTCAATATCGGTTTTTCAATATCGATTTTTCAATATCGGTTTTTCAATATCGGTTCTAATATCGGTTTCAATATCGGTTTTGCAATATCAGTTTTTCGATATAAGTTTTTCGATATAGGTTTTTCAATATCGGTTTTTCAATATCGGTTCTAATATCGGTTTCAATATCAGTTTTTCAATATCGGTTTTTCAATATCGGTTCTAATATCGGTTTCAATATCGGTTTTTCAATATCAGTTTTTCGATATCAGTTTTTCAATATTTGTTTTTCAAAATCGGTTTTTCAATATCGGTTCTAATATCGGTTTCAATATCGGTTTTTCAATATCGGTTTTTCAATATCAGTTTTTCGATATCAGTTTTTCAATATTTGCTTTACAATATCGGTTTTTCAATATCGGTTTAGAACAATATCGGTTTTGCAATATCAGTTTCTCAATATCAGTTTTTCGATATCAGTTTTTCAATATTTGTTTTTCAATATCGGTTTTTCAATATCGGTTCTAACATCGGTTTCAATATCGGTTTTGCAATATCAGTTTTTCGATATAAGTTTTTCAATATCGGTTTTTCAATATCAGTTTTTCGATATCAGTTTTTCAATATTTGCTTTACAATATCGGTTTTTCAATATCGGTTTAGAACAATATCGGTTTTGCAATATCAGTTTCTCAATCTCAGTTTTTCGATATCAGTTTTTCAATATTTGTTTTTCAATATCGGTTTTTCAATATCGGTTCTAACATCGGTTTCAATATCGGTTTTGCAATATCAGTTTTTCAATATTTGCTTTCCAATATCGGTTTTTCAATGTCGGTTTAGAACAATATCGGTTTTGCAATATCAGTTTCTCAATATCAGTTTTTCGATATCAGTTTTTCAATATTTGTTTTTCAATATCGGTTCTAATATCGGTTTCAATATCGGTTTTGCAATATCGGTTTTTCAATATCAGTTTTTCGATATCAGTTTTTCAATATTTGTTTTTCAATATCGGTTTTTCAATATCGGTTCTAATATCGGTTTCAATATCGGTTTTTCAATATCAGTTTTTCGATATAGGTTTTTCAATATCGGTTTTTCAATATCGGTTTTTCAATATCGGTTCTAATATCGGATTCAATATCGGTTTTTCAATATCGGTTTTTCGATATCAGTTTTTCAATATTTGCTTTACAATATCGGTTTTTCAATATCGGTTTTGAACAATATCGGTATTGCAATATCAGTTTCTCAATATCAGTTTTTCGATATCAGTTTTTCAATATTTGTTTTTCAATATCGGTTCTAATATCGGTTTCAATATCGGTTTTGCAATATCGGTTTTTCAATATCAGTTTTTCGATATCAGTTTTTCAATATTTGTTTTTCAATATCGGTTTTTCAATATCGGTTCTAATATCGGTTTCAATATCGGTTTTTCAATATCGGTTTTTGAATATCGGTTCTAATATCGGTTTCAATATCGGTTTTTCAATATCGGTTCTAATATCGGATTCAATATCGGTTTTGCAATATCAGTTTTTCGATATCAGTTTTTCAATATTTGCTTTACAATATCGGTTTTTCAATATCGGTTCTAATATCGGATTCAATATCGGTTTTTCAATATCGGTTTTTCGATATCAGTTTTTCAATATTTGCTTTACAATATCGGTTTTTCAATATCGGTTTAGAACAATATCGGTTTTGCAATATCAGTTTTTCGATATCAGTTTTTCAATATTTGTTTTTCAATATCGGTTCTAATATCGGTTTCAATATCGGTTTTGCAATATCAGTTTTTCGATATAAGTTTTTCAATATCGGTTTTTCAATATCGGTTTTTCAATATCGGTTCTAATATCGGTTTCAATATCGGTTTTGCAATATCGGTTTTTCAATATCAGTTTTTCGATATCAGTTTTTCAATATTTGTTTTTCAATATCGGTTTTTCAATATCGGTTCTAATATCGGTTTCAATATCGGTTTTTCAATATCAGTTTTTCGATATAGGTTTTTCAATATCGGTTTTTCAATATCGGTTTTGCAATATCAGTTTTTCGATATAGGTTTTTCAATATCGGTTTTTCAATATCAGTTTTTCAATATTTGTTTTTCAATATCGGTTTTTCAATATCGGTTCTAATATCGGATTCAATATCGGTTTTTCAATATCAGTTTTTCGATATAGGTTTTTCAGTATCGGTTTTTCAATATCGGTTTTTCAATATCATTTTTTCACTATTTGGATTTCAATATCGGTTTTTGAATATCGGTTCTAATATCGGTTTCAATATCGGTTTTTCAATATCGGTTTTTCAATATCAGTTTTTCAATATTTGTTCTCCAATATCGGTTTTTGAATATCGGTTCTAATATCGGATTCAATATCGGTTTTTCAATATCGGTTTTTCAATATCGGTTCTAATATCGGTTTCAATATCGGTTTTTCAATATCGGTTTTTCAATATCGGTTTTTTCAATACCAGTTTTTCGATATCAGTTTTTCAATATCGGTTTTTCAATATCGGTTTCTCAATATCAGTTTTTCGATATCAGTTTTTCAATATTTGTTTTTCAATATCGGTTCTAATATCGGTTTCAATATCGGTTTTGCAATATCAGTTTTTCGCTATAAGTTTTTCAATATCGGTTTTTCAATATTTGTTTTTCAATATCGGTTTTTTCAATATCAGTTTTTCAATATTGTTCTCCAATATCGGTTTTTGAATATCGGTTCTAATATCGGATTCAATATCGGTTTTTCAATATCGATTTTTCAATATCGGTTTTTCAATATCGGTTCTAATATCGGTTTCAATATCGGTTTTGCAATATCAGTTTTTCGATATAAGTTTTTCGATATAGGTTTTTCAATATCGGTTTTTCAATATCGGTTCTAATATCGGTTTCAATATCGGTTTTGCAATATCAGTTTTTCGATATAAGTTTTTCGATATCGGTTTTTCAATATCGGTTTTTCAATATTTGTTTTTCAATATCAGTTTTTTCAATATCAGTTTTTCAATATTTGTTCTCCAATATCGGTTTTTCAATATCGGTTCTAATATCGGTTTCAATATCAGTTTTTCAATATCGGTTTTTCAATATCGGTTCTAATATCGGTTTCAATATCGGTTTTTCAATATCGGTTTTTCAATATCGGTTTTTCAATATCAGTTTTTCAATATCAGTTTTTCAATATTTGTTCTCCAATATCGGTTTTTGAATATCGGTTCTAATATCGGTTTCAATATCGGTTTTTCAATATCGGTTTTTCAATATCAGTTTTTCAATATTTGTTCTCCAATATCGGTTTTTGAATATCGGTTCTAATATCGGATTCAATATCGGTTTTTCAATATCGGTTTTTCAATATCAGTTTTTCGATGTTTGTTTTTCAATATCGGTTTTTCAATATCGGTTCTAATATCGGTTTCAATATCGGTTTTGCAATATCAGTTTTTCGATATAAGTTTTTCAATATCGGTTTTTCAATATCGGTTTTTCAATATTTGTTTTTCAATATCAGTTTTTTCAATATCAGTTTTTCAATATTTGTTCTCCAATATCGGTTTTTGAATATCGGTTCTAATATCGGATTCAATATCGGTTTTTCAATATCGATTTTTCAATATCGGTTTTTCAATATCGGTTCTAATATCGGTTTCAATATCGGTTTTGCAATATCAGTTTTTCGATATAAGTTTTTCGATATAGGTTTTTCAATATCGGTTTTTCAATATCGGTTCTAATATCGGTTTCAATATCAGTTTTTCAATATCGGTTTTTCAATATCGGTTCTAATATCGGTTTCAATATCGGTTTTTCAATATCAGTTTTTCGATATCAGTTTTTCAATATTTGTTTTTCAATATCGGTTTTTCAATATCGGTTCTAATATCGGTTTCAATATCGGTTTTTCAATATCGGTTTTTCAATATCAGTTTTTCGATATCAGTTTTTCAATATTTGCTTTACAATATCGGTTTTTCAATATCGGTTTAGAACAATATCGGTTTTGCAATATCAGTTTCTCAATATCAGTTTTTCGATATCAGTTTTTCAATATTTGTTTTTCAATATCGGTTTTTCAATATCGGTTCTAACATCGGTTTCAATATCGGTTTTGCAATATCAGTTTTTCGATATCAGTTTTTCAATATCGGTTTTTCAATATCAGTTTTTCGATATCAGTTTTTCAATATTTGTTTTTCAATATCGGTTTTTCAATATCGGTTCTAATATCGGTTTCAATATCGGTTTTTCAATATCGGTTTTTGAATATCGGTTCTAATATCGGTTTCAATATCGGTTTTTCAATATCGGTTCTAATATCGGATTCAATATCGGTTTTGCAATATCAGTTTTTCGATATCAGTTTTTCAATATTTGCTTTACAATATCGGTTTTTCAATATCGGTTCTAATATCGGATTCAATATCGGTTTTTCAATATCGGTTTTTCGATATCAGTTTTTCAATATTTGCTTTACAATATCGGTTTTTCAATATCGGTTTAGAACAATATCGGTTTTGCAATATCAGTTTCTCAATATCAGTTTTTCGATATCAGTTTTTCAATATTTGTTTTTCAATATCGGTTCTAATATCGGTTTCAATATCGGTTTTGCAATATCAGTTTTTCGATATAAGTTTTTCAATATCGGTTTTTCAATATCGGTTTTTCAATATCGGTTCTAATATCGGTTTCAATATCGGTTTTGCAAAATCGGTTTTTCAATATCAGTTTTTCGATATCAGTTTTTCAATATTTGTTTTTCAATATCGGTTTTTCAATATCGGTTCTAATATCGGTTTCAATATCGGTTTTTCAATATCAGTTTTTCGATATAGGTTTTTCAATATCGGTTTTTCAATATCGGTTTTGCAATATCAGTTTTTCGATATAGGTTTTTCAATATCGGTTTTTCAATATCAGTTTTTCAATATTTGTTTTTCAATATCGGTTTTTCAATATCGGTTCTAATATCGGATTCAATATCGGTTTTTCAATATGAGTTTTTCGATATCAGTTTTTCAATATTTGCTTTACAATATCGGTTTTTCAATATCCGTTCTAATATCGGATTCAATATCGGTTTTTCAATATCGGTTCTAATATCGGTTTCAATATCGGTTTTTCAATATCGGTTTTTCAATATCAGTTTTTCGATATCAGTTTTTCAATATTTGCTTTACAATATCGGTTTTTCAATATCGGTTTAGAACAATATCGGTTTTTCAATATCAGTTTTTCAATATTTGTTCTCCAATATCGGTTTTTGAATATCGGTTCTAATATCGGATTCAATATCGGTTTTTCAATATCGGTTTTTCAATATCAGTTTTTCAATATTTGCTTTACAATATCGGTTTTTCAATGTCGGTTTAGAACTATATCGGTTTTGCAATATCAGTTTCTCAATATCAGTTTTTCGATATCAGTTTTTCAATATTTGTTTTTCAATATCAGTTTTTTCAATATCAGTTTTTCAATATTTGTTCTCCAATATCGGTTTTTGAATATCGGTTCTAATATCGGATTCAATATCGGTTTTTCAATATCGGTTTTTCAATATTTGTTTTTCAATATCAGTTTTTTCAATATCAGTTTTTCAATATTTGTTCTCCAATATCGGTTTTTGAATATCGGTTCTAATATCGGATTCAATATCGGTTTTTCAATATCGATTTTTCAATATCGGTTTTTCAATATCGGTTCTAATATCGGTTTCAATATCGGTTTTGCAATATCAGTTTTTCGATATAAGTTTTTCGATATAGGTTTTTCAATATCGGTTTTTCAATATCGGTTCTAATATCGGTTTCAATATCAGTTTTTCAATATCGGTTTTTCAATATCGGTTCTAATATCGGTTTCAATATCGGTTTTTCAATATCAGTTTTTCGATATCAGTTTTTCAATATTTGTTTTTCAATATCGGTTTTTCAATATCGGTTCTAATATCGGTTTCAATATCGGTTTTTCAATATCGGTTTTTCAATATCAGTTTTTCGATATCAGTTTTTCAATATTTGCTTCACAATATCGGTTTTTCAATATCGGTTTAGAACAATATCGGTTTTGCAATATCAGTTTCTCAATATCAGTTTTTCGATATCAGTTTTTCAATATTTGCTTTACAATATCGGTTTTTCAATATCGGTTCTAATATCGGATTCAATATCGGTTTTTCAATATCGGTTTTTCGATATCAGTTTTTCAATATTTGCTTTACAATATCGGTTTTTCAATATCGGTTTAGAACAATATCGGTTTTGCAATATCAGTTTCTCAATATCAGTTTTTCGATATCAGTTTTTCAATATTTGTTTTTCAATATCGGTTCTAATATCGGTTTCAATATCGGTTTTGCAATATCAGTTTTTCGATATAAGTTTTTCAATATCGGTTTTTCAATATCGGTTTTTCAATATCGGTTCTAATATCGGTTTCAATATCGGTTTTGCAAAATCGGTTTTTCAATATCAGTTTTTCGATATCAGTTTTTCAATATTTGTTTTTCAATATCGGTTTTTCAATATCGGTTCTAATATCGGTTTCAATATCGGTTTTTCAATATCAGTTTTTCGATATAGGTTTTTCAATATCGGTTTTTCAATATCGGTTTTGCAATATCAGTTTTTCGATATAGGTTTTTCAATATCGGTTTTTCAATATCAGTTTTTCAATATTTGTTTTTCAATATCGGTTTTTCAATATCGGTTCTAATATCGGATTCAATATCGGTTTTTCAATATGAGTTTTTCGATATCAGTTTTTCAATATTTGCTTTACAATATCGGTTTTTCAATATCCGTTCTAATATCGGATTCAATATCGGTTTTTCAATATCGGTTCTAATATCGGTTTCAATATCGGTTTTTCAATATCGGTTTTTCAATATCAGTTTTTCGATATCAGTTTTTCAATATTTGCTTTACAATATCGGTTTTTCAATATCGGTTTAGAACAATATCGGTTTTTCAATATCAGTTTTTCAATATTTGTTCTCCAATATCGGTTTTTGAATATCGGTTCTAATATCGGATTCAATATCGGTTTTTCAATATCGGTTTTTCAATATCAGTTTTTCAATATTTGCTTTACAATATCGGTTTTTCAATGTCGGTTTAGAACTATATCGGTTTTGCAATATCAGTTTCTCAATATCAGTTTTTCGATATCAGTTTTTCAATATTTGTTTTTCAATATCAGTTTTTTCAATATCAGTTTTTCAATATTTGTTCTCCAATATCGGTTTTTGAATATCGGTTCTAATATCGGATTCAATATCGGTTTTTCAATATCGGTTTTTCAATATTTGTTTTTCAATATCAGTTTTTTCAATATCAGTTTTTCAATATTTGTTCTCCAATATCGGTTTTTGAATATCGGTTCTAATATCGGATTCAATATCGGTTTTTCAATATCGATTTTTCAATATCGGTTTTTCAATATCGGTTCTAATATCGGTTTCAATATCGGTTTTGCAATATCAGTTTTTCGATATAAGTTTTTCGATATAGGTTTTTCAATATCGGTTTTTCAATATCGGTTCTAATATCGGTTTCAATATCAGTTTTTCAATATCGGTTTTTCAATATCGGTTCTAATATCGGTTTCAATATCGGTTTTTCAATATCAGTTTTTCGATATCAGTTTTTCAATATTTGTTTTTCAATATCGGTTTTTCAATATCGGTTCTAATATCGGTTTCAATATCGGTTTTTCAATATCGGTTTTTCAATATCAGTTTTTCGATATCAGTTTTTCAATATTTGCTTTACAATATCGGTTTTTCAATATCGGTTTAGAACAATATCGGTTTTGCAATATCAGTTTCTCAATATCAGTTTTTCGATATCAGTTTTTCAATATTTGTTTTTCAATATCGGTTTTTCAATATCGGTTCTAACATCGGTTTCAATATCGGTTTTGCAATATCAGTTTTTCGATATAAGTTTTTCAATATCGGTTTTTCAATATCAGTTTTTCGATATCAGTTTTTCAATATTTGTTTTTCAATATCGGTTTTTCAATATCGGTTCTAATATCGGTTTCAATATCGGTTTTTCAATATCGGTTTTTGAATATCGGTTCTAATATCGGTTTCAATATCGGTTTTTCAATATCGGTTCTAATATCGGATTCAATATCGGTTTTGCAATATCAGTTTTTCGATATCAGTTTTTCAATATTTGCTTTACAATATCGGTTTTTCAATATCGGTTCTAATATCGGATTCAATATCGGTTTTTCAATATCGGTTTTTCGATATCAGTTTTTCAATATTTGTTCTCCAATATCGGTTTTTGAATATCGGTTCTAATATCGGATTCAATATCGGTTTTTCAATATCGGTTTTTCAATATCAGTTTTTCAATATTTGCTTTACAATATCGGTTTTTCAATGTCGGTTTAGAACTATATCGGTTTTGCAATATCAGTTTCTCAATATCAGTTTTTCGATATCAGTTTTTCAATATTTGTTTTTCAATATCAGTTTTTTCAATATCAGTTTTTCAATATTTGTTCTCCAATATCGGTTTTTGAATATCGGTTCTAATATCGGATTCAATATCGGTTTTTCAATATCGATTTTTCAATATCGGTTTTTCAATATCGGTTCTAATATCGGTTTCAATATCGGTTTTTCAATATCAGTTTTTCGATATCAGTTTTTCAATATTTGTTTTTCAATATCGGTTTTTCAATATCGGTTCTAATATCGGTTTCAATATCGGTTTTTCAATATCGGTTTTTCAATATCAGTTTTTCGATATCAGTTTTTCAATATTTGCTTTACAATATCGGTTTTTCAATATCGGTTTAGAACAATGTCGGTTTTGCAATATCAGTTTCTCAATATCAGTTTTTCGATATCAGTTTTTCAATATTTGTTTTTCAATATCGGTTTTTCAATATCGGTTCTAACATCGGTTTCAATATCGGTTTTGCAATATCAGTTTTTCAATATTTGCTTTCCAATATCGGTTTTTCAATGTCGGTTTAGAACAATATCGGTTTTGCAATATCAGTTTCTCAATATCAGTTTTTCGATATCAGTTTTTCAATATTTGTTTTTCAATATCGGTTCTAATATCGGTTTCAATATCGGTTTTGCAATATCGGTTTTTCAATATCAGTTTTTCGATATCAGTTTTTCAATATTTGTTTTTCAATATCGGTTTTTCAATATCGGTTCTAATATCGGTTTCAATATCGGTTTTTCAATATCAGTTTTTCGATATAGGTTTTTCAATATCGGTTTTTCAATATCGGTTTTTCAATATCGGTTCTAATATCGGATTCAATATCGGTTTTTCAATATCGGTTCTTCGATATCAGTTTTTCAATATTTGCTTTACAATATCGGTTTTTCAATATCGGTTTTGAACAATATCGGTGTTGCAATATCAGTTTCTCAATATCAGTTTTTCGATATCAGTTTTTCAATATTTGTTTTTCAATATCGGTTCTAATATCGGTTTCAATATCGGTTTTGCAATATCGGTTTTTCAATATCAGTTTTTCGATATCAGTTTTTCAATATTTGTTTTTCAATATCGGTTTTTCAATATCGGTTCTAATATCGGTTTCAATATCGGTTTTTCAATATCGGTTTTTGAATATCGGTTCTAATATCGGTTTCAATATCGGTTTTTCAATATCGGTTCTAATATCGGATTCAATATCGGTTTTGCAATATCAGTTTTTCGATATCAGTTTTTCAATATTTGCTTTACAATATCGGTTTTTCAATATCGGTTCTAATATCGGATTCAATATCGGTTTTTCAATATCGGTTTTTCGATATCAGTTTTTCAATATTTGCTTTACAATATCGGTTTTTCAATATCGGTTTTTCGATATCAGTTTTTCAATATTTGTTTTTCAATATCGGTTTTTCAATATCGGTTCTAATATCGGTTTCAATATCGGTTTTTCAATATCAGTTTTTCGATATAGGTTTTTCAATATCGGTTTTTCAATATCGGTTTTGCAATATCAGTTTTTCGATATAGGTTTTTCAATATCGGTTTTTCAATATCAGTTCTAACATCGGTTTCAATATCGGTTTTGCAATATCAGTTTTTCGATATAAGTTTTTCAATATCGGTTTTTCAATATCAGTTTTTCGATATCAGTTTTTCAATATTTGTTTTTCAATATCGGTTTTTCAATATCGGTTCTAATATCGGTTTCAATATCGGTTTTTCAATATCGGTTTTTCAATATCAGTTTTTCGATATCAGTTTTTCAATATTTGCTTTACAATATCGGTTTTTCAATATCGGTTTAGAACAATGTCGGTTTTGCAATATCAGTTTCTCAATATCAGTTTTTCGATATCAGTTTTTCAATATTTGTTTTTCAATATCGGTTTTTCAATATCGGTTCTAACATCGGTTTCAATATCGGTTTTGCAATATCAGTTTTTCAATATTTGCTTTCCAATATCGGTTTTTCAATGTCGGTTTAGAACAATATCGGTTTTGCAATATCAGTTTCTCAATATCAGTTTTTCGATATCAGTTTTTCAATATTTGTTTTTCAATATCGGTTCTAATATCGGTTTCAATATCGGTTTTGCAATATCGGTTTTTCAATATCAGTTTTTCGATATCAGTTTTTCAATATTTGTTTTTCAATATCGGTTTTTCAATATCGGTTCTAATATCGGTTTCAATATCGGTTTTTCAATATCAGTTTTTCGATATAGGTTTTTCAATATCGGTTTTTCAATATCGGTTTTTCAATATCGGTTCTAATATCGGATTCAATATCGGTTTTTCAATATCGGTTCTTCGATATCAGTTTTTCAATATTTGCTTTACAATATCGGTTTTTCAATATCGGTTTTGAACAATATCGGTGTTGCAATATCAGTTTCTCAATATCAGTTTTTCGATATCAGTTTTTCAATATTTGTTTTTCAATATCGGTTCTAATATCGGTTTCAATATCGGTTTTGCAATATCGGTTTTTCAATATCAGTTTTTCGATATCAGTTTTTCAATATTTGTTTTTCAATATCGGTTTTTCAATATCGGTTCTAATATCGGTTTCAATATCGGTTTTTCAATATCGGTTTTTGAATATCGGTTCTAATATCGGTTTCAATATCGGTTTTTCAATATCGGTTCTAATATCGGATTCAATATCGGTTTTGCAATATCAGTTTTTCGATATCAGTTTTTCAATATTTGCTTTACAATATCGGTTTTTCAATATCGGTTCTAATATCGGATTCAATATCGGTTTTTCAATATCGGTTTTTCGATATCAGTTTTTCAATATTTGCTTTACAATATCGGTTTTTCAATATCGGTTTTTCGATATCAGTTTTTCAATATTTGTTTTTCAATATCGGTTTTTCAATATCGGTTCTAATATCGGTTTCAATATCGGTTTTTCAATATCAGTTTTTCGATATAGGTTTTTCAATATCGGTTTTTCAATATCGGTTTTGCAATATCAGTTTTTCGATATAGGTTTTTCAATATCGGTTTTTCAATATCAGTTTTTCAATATTTGTTTTTCAATATCGGTTTTTCAATATCGGTTCTAATATCGGATTCAATATCGGTTTTTCAATATCAGTTTTTCGATATAGGTTTTTCAGTATCGGTTTTTCAATATCGGTTTTTCAATATCATTTTTTCACTATTTGGATTTCAATATCGGTTTTTGAATATCGGTTCTAATATCGGTTTCAATATCGGTTTTTCAATATCGGTTTTTCAATATCAGTTTTTCAATATTTGTTCTCCAATATCGGTTTTTGAATATCGGTTCTAATATCGGATTCAATATCGGTTTTTCAATATCGGTTTTTCAATATCGGTTCTAATATCGGTTTCAATATCGGTTTTTCAATATCGGTTTTTCAATATCGGTTTTTCAATATCAGTTTTTCGATATCAGTTTTTCAATATCGGTTTTTCAATATCGGTTTCTCAATATCAGTTTTTCGATATCAGTTTTTCAATATTTGTTTTTCAATATCGGTTCTAATATCGGTTTCAATATCGGTTTTGCAATATCAGTTTTTCGCTATAAGTTTTTCAATATCGGTTTTTCAATATTTGTTTTTCAATATCGGTTTTTTCAATATCAGTTTTTCAATATTGTTCTCCAATATCGGTTTTTGAATATCGGTTCTAATATCGGATTCAATATCGGTTTTTCAATATCGATTTTTCAATATCGGTTTTTCAATATCGGTTCTAATATCGGTTTCAATATCGGTTTTGCAATATCAGTTTTTCGATATAAGTTTTTCGATATAGGTTTTTCAATATCGGTTTTTCAATATCGGTTCTAATATCGGTTTCAATATCGGTTTTGCAATATCAGTTTTTCGATATAAGTTTTTCGATATAGGTTTTTCAATATCGGTTTTTCAATATCGGTTCTAATATCGGTTTCAATATCAGTTTTTCAATATCGGTTTTTCAATATCGGTTCTAATATCGGTTTCAATATCGGTTTTTCAATATCGGTTTTTCAATATCGGTTTCTCAATATCAGTTTTTCGATATCAGTTTTTCAATATTTGTTTTTCAATATCGGTTCTAATATCGGTTTCAATATCGGTTTTGCAATATCGGTTCTTCAATATCAGTTTTTCAATATCAGTTTTTCAATATTTGTTCTCCAATATCGGTTTTTGAATATCGGTTCTAATATCGGTTTCAATATCGGTTTTTCAATATCAGTTTTTCGATATAGGTTTTTCAATATCGGTTTTTCAATATCGGTTTTTCAATATCGGTTCTAATATCGGATTCAATATCGGTTTTTCAATATCGGTTCTTCGATATCAGTTTTTCAATATTTGCTTTACAATATCGGTTTTTCAATATCGGTTTTGAACAATATCAGTGTTGCAATATCAGTTTCTCAATATCAGTTTTTCGATATCAGTTTTTCAATATTTGTTTTTCAATATCGGTTCTAATATCGGTTTCAATATCGGTTTTTCAATATCGGTTTTTCAATATCGGTTTCTCAATATCAGTTTTTCGATATCAGTTTTTCAATATTTGTTTTTCAATATCGGTTCTAATATCGGTTTCAATATCGGTTTTGCAATATCGGTTTTTCAATATCAGTTTTTCAATATCAGTTTTTCAATATTTGTTCTCCAATATCGGTTTTTGAATATCGGTTCTAATATCGGATTCAATATCGGTTTTTCAATATCGGTTTTTCAATATCAGTTTTTCGATATTTGTTTTTCAATATCGGTTTTTCAATATCGGTTCTAATATCGGTTTCAATATCGGTTTTGCAATATCAGTTTTTCGATATAAGTTTTTCAATATCGGTTTTTCAATATCGGTTTTTCAATATTTGTTTTTCAATATCAGTTTTTTCAATATCAGTTTTTCAATATTTGTTCTCCAATATCGGTTTTTGAATATCGGTTCTAATATCGGATTCAATATCGGTTTTTCAATATCGATTTTTCAATATCGGTTTTTCAATATCGGTTCTAATATCGGTTTCAATATCGGTTTTGCAATATCAGTTTTTCGATATAAGTTTTTCGATATAGGTTTTTCAATATCGGTTTTTCAATATCGGTTCTAATATCGGTTTCAATATCAGTTTTTCAATATCGGTTTTTCAATATCGGTTCTAATATCGGTTTCAATATCGGTTTTTCAATATCAGTTTTTCGATATCAGTTTTTCAATATTTGTTTTTCAATATCGGTTTTTCAATATCGGTTCTAATATCGGTTTCAATATCGGTTTTTCAATATCGGTTTTTCAATATCAGTTTTTCGATATCAGTTTTTCAATATTTGTTCTCCAATATCGGTTTTTGAAGATCGGTTCTAATATCGGATTCAATATCGGTTTTTCAATATCGGTTTTTCAATATCAGTTTTTCGATATTTGTTTTTCAATATCGGTTTTTCAATATCGGTTCTAATATCGGTTTCAATATCGGTTTTTCAATATCAGTTTTTCGATATCAGTTTTTCAATATTTGTTTTTCAATATCGGTTTTTCAATATCGGTTCTAATATCGGTTTCAATATCGGTTTTTCAATATCGGTTTTTCAATATCAGTTTTTCGATATCAGTTTTTCAATATTTGCTTTACAATATCGGTTTTTCAATATCGGTTTAGAACAATATCGGTTTTTCAATATCAGTTTTTCAATATTTGTTCTCCAATATCGGTTTTTGAATATCGGTTCTAATATCGGATTCAATATCGGTTTTTCAATATCGGTTTTTCAATATCAGTTTTTCGATATTTGTTTTTCAATATCGGTTCTAATATCGGATTCAATATCGGTTTTTCAATATCGATTTTTCAATATCAGTTTTTCGATATCAGTTTTTCAATATTTGCTTTACAATATCGGTTTTTCAATATCGGTTTAGAACAATATCGGTTTTGCAATATCAGTTTCTCAATATCAGTTTTTCGATATCAGTTTTTCAATATTTGTTTTTCAATATCGGTTTTTCAATATCGGTTCTAACATCGGTTTCAATATCGGTTTTGCAATATCAGTTTTTCGATATAAGTTTTTCAATATCGGTTTTTCAATATCGGTTTTTCAATATCGGTTTTTCAATATTTGTTTTTCAATATCGGTTTTTTCAATATCAGTTTTTCAATATTTGTTCTCCAATATCGGTTTTTGAAGATCGGTTCTAATATCGGATTCAATATCGGTTTTTCAATATCGGTTTTTCAATATCAGTTTTTCGATATTTGTTTTTCAATATCGGTTTTTCAATATCGGTTCTAATATCGGTTTCAATATCGGTTTTTCAATATCGGTTTTTCAATATCAGTTTTTCGATATTTGTTTTTCAATATCGGTTCTAATATCGGATTCAATATCGGTTTTTCAATATCGATTTTTCAATATCGGTTTTTCAATATCGGTTCTAATATCGGTTTCAATATCGGTTTTGCAATATCAGTTTTTCGATATAAGTTTTTCGATATAGGTTTTTCAATATCGGTTTTTCAATATCGGTTCTAATATCGGTTTCAATATCAGTTTTTCAATATCGGTTTTTCAATATCGGTTCTAATATCGGTTTCAATATCGGTTTTTCAATATCAGTTTTTCGATATCAGTTTTTCAATATTTGTTTTTCAATATCGGTTTTTCAATATCGGTTCTAATATCGGTTTCAATATCGGTTTTTCAATATCGGTTTTTCAATATCAGTTTTTCGATATCAGTTTTTCAATATTTGCTTTACAATATCGGTTTTTCAATATCGGTTTAGAACAATATCGGTTTTGCAATATCTGTTTCTCAATGTCAGTTTTTCGATATCAGTTTTTCAATATTTGTTTTTCAATATCGGTTTTTCAATATCGGTTCTAACATCGGTTTCAATATCGGTTTTGCAATATCAGTTTTTCGATATAGGTTTTTCAATATCGGTTTTTCAATATCGGTTTTTCAATATCGTTTTTTCAATATTTGTTTTTCAATATCGGTTTTTCAATATCAGTTTTTCAATATTTGTTCTCCAATATCGGTTTTTGAATATCGGTTCTAATATCGGATTCAATATCGGTTTTTCAATATCGGTTTTTCAATATCAGTTTTTCAATATTTGCTTTACAATATCGGTTTTTCAATGTCGGTTTAGAACTATATCGGTTTTGCAATATCAGTTTCTCAATATCAGTTTTTCGATATCAGTTTTTCAATATTTGTTTTTCAATATCGGTTCTAATATCGGTTTCAATATCGGTTTTGCAATATCGGTTTATCAATATCAGTTTTTCGATATCAGTTTTTCAATATTGGTTTTTCAATATCGGTTTTTCAATATCGGTTCTAATATCGGTTTCAATATCGGTTTTTCAATATTAGTTTTTCGATATAGGTTTTTCAATATCGGTTTTTCAATATCGGTTTTTCAATATCAGTTTTTCAATATTTGTTTTCAATATCGGTTTTTGAATATCGGTTCTAATATCGGTTTTTCAATATCGGTTTTTCAATATCGTTTTTTCAATATTTGTTTTTCAATATCGGTTTTTCAATATCAGTTTTTCAATATTTGTTCTCCAATATCGGTTTTTGAATATCGGTTCTAATATCGGATTCAATATCGGTTTTTCAATATCGGTTTCAATATCAGTTTTTCAATATCGGTTTTTCAATATCGGTTCTAATATCGGTTTCAATATCGGTTTTTCAATATCAGTTTTTCGATATCAGTTTTTCAATATTTGTTTTTCAATATCGGTTTTTCAATATCGGTTCTAATATCGGTTTCAATATCGGTTTTTCAATATCGGTTTTTCAATATCAGTTTTTCGATATCAGTTTTTCAATATTTGCTTTACAATATCGGTTTTTCAATATCGGTTTAGAACAATATCGGTTTTTCAATATCAGTTTTTCAATATCTGTTCTCCAATATCGGTTTTTGAATATCGGTTCTAATATCGGATTCAATATCGGTTTTTCAATATCGGTTTTTCAATATCAGTTTTTCAATATTTGCTTTACAATATCGGTTTTTCAATGTCGGTTTAGAACTATATCGGTTTTGCAATATCAGTTTCTCAATATCAGTTTTTCGATATCAGTCTTTCAATATTTGTTTTTCAATATCGGTTCTAATATCGGTTTCAATATCGGTTTTGCAATATCGGTTTATCAATATCAGTTTTTCGATATCAGTTTTTCAATATTGGTTTTTCAATATCGGTTTTTCAATATCGGTTCTAATATCGGTTTCAATATCGGTTTTTCAATATCAGTTTTTCGATATAGGTTTTTCAATATCGGTTTTTCAATATCGGTTTTTCAATATCAGTTTTTCAATATTTGTTTTCAATATCGGTTTTTGAATATCGGTTCTAATATCGGTTTCAATATCGGTTTTTCAATATCGGTTCTAATATCGGTTTCAATATCGGTTTTGCAATATCAGTTTTTCGATATAAGTTTTTCGATATAGGTTTTTCAATATCGGTTTTTCAATATCGGTTCTAATATCGGTTTCAATATCAGTTTTTCAATATCGGTTTTTCAATATCGGTTCTAATATCGGTTTCAATATCGGTTTTTCAATATCGGTTTTTCAATATCGGTTTTTCAATATCAGTTTTTCAATATTTGTTCTCCAATATCGGTTTTTGAATATCGGTTCTAATATCGGATTCAATATCGGTTTTTCAATATCGGTTTTTCAATATCAGTTTTTCGATATTTGTTTTTCAATCTCGGTTCTAATATCGGATTCAATATCGGTTTTTCAATATCGATTTTTCAATACCGGTTTTTCAATATCGGTTCTAATATCGGTTTCAATATCGGTTTTGCAATATCAGTTTTTCGATATAAGTTTTTCGATATAGGTTTTTCAATATCGGTTTTTCAATATCGGTTCTAATATCGGTTTCAATATCAGTTTTTCAATATCGGTTTTTCAATATCGGTTCTAATATCGGTTTCAATATCGGTTTTTCAATATCAGTTTTTCGATATCAGTTTTTCAATATTTGTTTTTCAATATCGGTTTTTCAATATCAGTTTTTCAATATTTGCTTTACAATATCGGTTTTTCAATATCGGTTTAGAACAATATCGGTTTTGCAATATCAGTTTCTCAATGTCAGTTTTTCGATATCAGTTTTTCAATATTTGTTTTTCAATAACGGTTTTTCAATATCGGTTCTAACATCGGTTTCAATATCGGTTTTGCAATATCAGTTTTTCGATATAAGTTTTTCAATATCGGTTTTTCAATATCGGTTTTTCAATATCGTTTTTTCAATATTTGTTTTTCAATATCGGTTTTTCAATATCAGTTTTTCAATATTTGTTCTCCAATATCGGTTTTTGAATATCGGTTCTAATATCGGATTCAATATCGGTTTTTCAATATCGGTTTTTCAATATCAGTTTTTCAATATTTGCTTTACAATATCGGTTTTTCAATGTCGGTTTAGAACTATATCGGTTTTGCAATATCAGTTTCTCAATATCAGTTTTTCGATATCAGTTTTTCAATATTTGTTTTTCAATATCGGTTCTAATATCGGTTTCAATATCGGTTTTGCAATATCGGTTTTTCAATATCAGTTTTTCGATATCAGTTTTTCAATATTTGTTTTTCAATATCGGTTTTTCAATATCGGTTCTAATATCGGTTTCAATATCGGTTTTTCAATATCAGTTTTTCGATATAGGTTTTTCAATATCGGTTTTTCAATATCGGTTTTTCAATATCGGTTCTAATATCGGATTCAATATCGGTTTTTCAATATCGGTTCTTCGATATCAGTTTTTCAATATTTGCTTTACAATATCGGTTTTTCAATATCGGTTTTGAACAATATCGGTGTTGCAATATCAGTTTCTCAATATCAGTTTTTCGATATCAGTTTTTCAATATTTGTTTTTCAATATCGGTTCTAATATCGGTTTCAATATCGGTTTTGCAATATCGGTTTTTCAATATCAGTTTTTCGATATCAGTTTTTCAATATTTGTTTTTCAATATCGGTTTTTCAATATCAGTTTTTCAATATTTGTTCTCCAATATCGGTTTTTGAATATCGGTTCTAATATCGGATTCAATATCGGTTTTTCAATATCGGTTTTTCAATATCAGTTTTTCAATATTTGCTTTACAATATCGGTTTTTCAATGTCGGTTTAGAACTATATCGGTTTTGCAATATCAGTTTCTCAATATCAGTTTTTCGATATCAGTTTTTCAATATTTGTTTTTCAATATCGGTTCTAATATCGGTTTCAATATCGGTTTTGCAATATCGGTTTTTCAATATCAGTTTTTCGATATCAGTTTTTCAATATTTGTTTTTCAATATCGGTTTTTCAATATCGGTTCTAATATCGGTTTCAATATCGGTTTTTCAATATCAGTTTTTCGATATAGGTTTTTCAATATCGGTTTTTCAATATCGGTTTTTCAATATCGGTTCTAATATCGGATTCAATATCGGTTTTTCAATATCGGTTCTTCGATATCAGTTTTTCAATATTTGCTTTACAATATCGGTTTTTCAATATCGGTTTTGAACAATATCGGTGTTGCAATATCAGTTTCTCAATATCAGTTTTTCGATATCAGTTTTTCAATATTTGTTTTTCAATATCGGTTCTAATATCGGTTTCAATATCGGTTTTGCAATATCGGTTTTTCAATATCAGTTTTTCGATATCAGTTTTTCAATATTTGTTTTTCAATATCGGTTTTTCAATATCGGTTCTAATATCGGTTTCAATATCGGTTTTTCAATATCGGTTTTTGAATATCGGTTCTAATATCGGTTTCAATATCGGTTTTTCAATATCGGTTCTAATATCGGATTCAATATCGGTTTTGCAATATCAGTTTTTCGATATCAGTTTTTCAATATTTGCTTTACAATATCGGTTTTTCAATATCGGTTCTAATATCGGATTCAATATCGGTTTTTCAATATCGGTTTTTCGATATCAGTTTTTCAATATTTGCTTTACAATATCGGTTTTTCAATATCGGTTTTTCGATATCAGTTTTTCAATATTTGTTTTTCAATATCGGTTTTTCAATATCGGTTCTAATATCGGTTTCAATATCGGTTTTGCAATATCAGTTTTTCGATATAAGTTTTTCAATATCGGTTTTTCAATATCGGTTTTTCAATATTTGTTTTTCAATATCAGTTTTTTCAATATCAGTTTTTCAATATTTGTTCTCCAATATCGGTTTTTGAATATCGGTTCTAATATCGGATTCAATATCGGTTTTTCAATATCGATTTTTCAATATCGGTTTTTCAATATCGGTTCTAATATCGGTTTCAATATCGGTTTTGCAATATCGGTTTTTCAATATCAGTTTTTCGATATCAGTTTTTCAATATTTGTTTTTCAATATCGGTTTTTCAATATCGGTTCTAATATCGGTTTCAATATCGGTTTTTCAATATCGGTTTTTGAATATCGGTTCTAATATCGGTTTCAATATCGGTTTTTCAATATCGGTTCTAATATCGGATTCAATATCGGTTTTGCAATATCAGTTTTTCGATATCAGTTTTTCAATATTTGCTTTACAATATCGGTTTTTCAATATCGGTTCTAATATCGGATTCAATATCGGTTTTTCAATATCGGTTTTTCAATATCGGTTTTGCAATATCAGTTTTTCGATATAGGTTTTTCAATATCGGTTTTTCAATATCAGTTTTTCAATATTTGTTTTTCAATATCGGTTTTTCAATATCGGTTCTAATATCGGATTCAATATCGGTTTTTCAATATCAGTTTTTCGATATAGGTTTTTCAGTATCGGTTTTTCAATATCGGTTTTTCAATATCATTTTTTCACTATTTGGATTTCAATATCGGTTTTTGAATATCGGTTCTAATATCGGTTTCAATATCGGTTTTTCAATATCGGTTTTTCAATATCAGTTTTTCAATATTTGTTCTCCAATATCGGTTTTTGAATATCGGTTCTAATATCGGATTCAATATCGGTTTTTCAATATCGGTTTTTCAATATCGGTTCTAATATCGGTTTCAATATCGGTTTTTCAATATCGGTTTTTCAATATCGGTTTTTCAATATCAGTTTTTCGATATCAGTTTTTCAATATCGGTTTTTCAATATCGGTTTCTCAATATCAGTTTTTCGATATCAGTTTTTCAATATTTGTTTTTCAATATCGGTTCTAATATCGGTTTCAATATCGGTTTTGCAATATCAGTTTTTCGCTATAAGTTTTTCAATATCGGTTTTTCAATATTTGTTTTTCAATATCGGTTTTTTCAATATCAGTTTTTCAATATTGTTCTCCAATATCGGTTTTTGAATATCGGTTCTAATATCGGATTCAATATCGGTTTTTCAATATCGATTTTTCAATATCGGTTTTTCAATATCGGTTCTAATATCGGTTTCAATATCGGTTTTGCAATATCAGTTTTTCGATATAAGATTTTCGATATAGGTTTTTCAATATCGGTTTTTCAATATCGGTTCTAATATCGGTTTCAATATCGGTTTTGCAATATCAGTTTTTCGATATAAGTTTTTCGATATAGGTTTTTCAATATCGGTTTTTCAATATCGGTTCTAATATCGGTTTCAATATCAGTTTTTCAATATCGGTTTTTCAATATCGGTTCTAATATCGGTTTCAATATCGGTTTTTCAATATCGGTTTTTCAATATCGGTTTCTCAATATCAGTTTTTCGATATCAGTTTTTCAATATTTGTTTTTCAATATCGGTTCTAATATCGGTTTCAATATCGGTTTTGCAATATCGGTTTTTCAATATCAGTTTTTCAATATCAGTTTTTCAATATTTGTTCTCCAATATCGGTTTTTGAATATCGGTTCTAATATCGGTTTCAATATCGGTTTTTCAATATCGGTTTTTCAATATCAGTTTTTCAATATTTGTTCTCCAATATCGGTTTTTGAATATCGGTTCTAATATCGGATTCAATATCGGTTTTTCAATATCGGTTTTTCAATATCAGTTTTTCGATATTTGTTTTTCAATATCGGTTTTTCAATATCGGTTCTAATATCGGTTTCAATATCGGTTTTGCAATATCAGTTTTTCGATATAAGTTTTTCAATATCGGTTTTTCAATATCGGTTTTTCAATATTTGTTTTTCAATATCAGTTTTTTCAATATCAGTTTTTCAATATTTGTTCTCCAATATCGGTTTTTGAATATCGGTTCTAATATCGGATTCAATATCGGTTTTTCAATATCGATTTTTCAATATCGGTTTTTCAATATCGGTTCTAATATCGGTTTCAATATCGGTTTTGCAATATCAGTTTTTCGATATAAGTTTTTCGATATAGGTTTTTCAATATCGGTTTTTCAATATCGGTTCTAATATCGGTTTCAATATCAGTTTTTCAATATCGGTTTTTCAATATCGGTTCTAATATCGGTTTCAATATCGGTTTTTCAATATCAGTTTTTCGATATCAGTTTTTCAATATTTGTTTTTCAATATCGGTTTTTCAATATCGGTTCTAATATCGGTTTCAATATCGGTTTTTCAATATCGGTTTTTCAATATCAGTTTTTCGATATCAGTTTTTCAATATTTGCTTTACAATATCGGTTTTTCAATATCGGTTTAGAACAATATCGGTTTTGCAATATCAGTTTCTCAATATCAGTTTTTCGATATCAGTTTTTCAATATTTGTTTTTCAATATCGGTTTTTCAATATCGGTTCTAACATCGGTTTCAATATCGGTTTTGCAATATCAGTTTTTCGATATAAGTTTTTCAATATCGGTTTTACAATATCGGTTTTTCAATATCGGTTTTTCAATATTTGTTTTTCAATATCGGTTTTTTCAATATCAGTTTTTCAATATTTGTTCTCCAATATCGGTTTTTGAAGATCGGTTCTAATATCGGATTCAATATCGGTTTTTCAATATCGGTTTTTCAATATCAGTTTTTCGATATTTGTTTTTCAATATCGGTTTTTCAATATCGGTTCTAATATCGGTTTCAATATCGGTTTTTCAATATCAGTTTTTCGATATCAGTTTTTCAATATTTGTTTTTCAATATCGGTTTTTCAATATCGGTTCTAATATCGGTTTCAATATCGGTTTTTCAATATCGGTTTTTCAATATCAGTTTTTCGATATCAGTTTTTCAATATTTGCTTTACAATATCGGTTTTTCAATATCGGTTTAGAACAATATCGGTTTTGCAATATCAGTTTTTCAATATTTGTTCTCCAATATCGGTTTTTGAATATCGGTTCTAATATCGGATTCAATATCGGTTTTTCAATATCGGTTTTTCAATATCAGTTTTTCGATATATGTTTTTCAATATCGGTTCTAATATCGGATTCAATATCGGTTTTTCAATATCGATTTTTCAATATCAGTTTTTCGATATCAGTTTTTCAATATTTGCTTTACAATATCGGTTTTTCAATATCGGTTTAGAACAATATCGGTTTTGCAATATCAGTTTCTCAATATCAGTTTTTCGATATCAGTTTTTCAATATTTGTTTTTCAATATCGGTTTTTCAATATCGGTTCTAACATCGGTTTCAATATCGGTTTTGCAATATCAGTTTTTCGATATAAGTTTTTCAATATCGGTTTTTCAATATCGGTTTTTCAATATCGGTTTTTCAATATTTGTTTTTCAATATCGGTTTTTTCAATATCAGTTTTTCAATATTTGTTCTCCAATATCGGTTTTTGAAGATCGGTTCTAATATCGGATTCAATATCGGTTTTTCAATATCGGTTTTTCAATATCAGTTTTTCGATATTTGTTTTTCAATATCGGTTTTTCAATATCGGTTCTAATATCGGTTTCAATATCGGTTTTTCAATATCGGTTTTTCAATATCAGTTTTTCGATATTTGTTTTTCAATATCGGTTCTAATATCGGATTCAATATCGGTTTTTCAATATCGATTTTTCAATATCGGTTTTTCAATATCGGTTCTAATATCGGTTTCAATATCGGTTTTGCAATATCAGTTTTTCGATATAAGTTTTTCGATATAGGTTTTTCAATATCGGTTTTTCAATATCGGTTCTAATATCGGTTTCAATATCAGTTTTTCAATATCGGTTTTTCAATATCGGTTCTAATATCGGTTTCAATATCGGTTTTTCAATATCAGTTTTTCGATATCAGTTTTTCAATATTTGTTTTTCAATATCGGTTTTTCAATATCGGTTCTAATATCGGTTTCAATATCGGTTTTTCAATATCGGTTTTTCAATATCAGTTTTTCGATATCAGTTTTTCAATATTTGCTTTACAATATCGGTTTTTCAATATCGGTTTAGAACAATATCGGTTTTGCAATATCTGTTTCTCAATGTCAGTTTTTCGATATCAGTTTTTCAATATTTGTTTTTCAATATCGGTTTTTCAATATCGGTTCTAACATCGGTTTCAATATCGGTTTTGCAATATCAGTTTTTCGATATAGGTTTTTCAATATCGGTTTTTCAATATCGGTTTTTCAATATCGTTTTTTCAATATTTGTTTTTCAATATCGGTTTTTCAATATCAGTTTTTCAATATTTGTTCTCCAATATCGGTTTTTGAATATCGGTTCTAATATCGGATTCAATATCGGTTTTTCAATATCGGTTTTTCAATATCAGTTTTTCAATATTTGCTTTACAATATCGGTTTTTCAATGTCGGTTTAGAACTATATCGGTTTTGCAATATCAGTTTCTCAATATCAGTTTTTCGATATCAGTTTTTCAATATTTGTTTTTCAATATCGGTTCTAATATCGGTTTCAATATCGGTTTTTCAATATTAGTTTTTCGATATAGGTTTTTCAATATCGGTTTTTCAATATCGGTTATTCAATATCAGTTTTTCAATATTTGTTTTCAATATCGGTTTTTGAATATCGGTTCTAATATCGGTTTTTCAATATCGGTTTTTCAATATCGTTTTTTCAATATTTGTTTTTCAATATCGGTTTTTCAATATCAGTTTTTCAATATTTGTTCTCCAATATCGGTTTTTGAATATCGGTTCTAATATCGGATTCAATATCGGTTTTTCAATATCGGTTTCAATATCAGTTTTTCAATATCGGTTTTTCAATATCGGTTCTAATATCGGTTTCAATATCGGTTTTTCAATATCAGTTTTTCGATATCAGTTTTTCAATATTTGTTTTTCAATATCGGTTTTTCAATATCGGTTCTAATATCGGTTTCAATATCGGTTTTTCAATATCGGTTTTTCAATATCAGTTTTTCGATATCAGTTTTTCAATATTTGCTTTACAATATCGGTTTTTCAATATCGGTTTAGAACAATATCGGTTTTTCAATATCAGTTTTTCAATATTTGTTCTCCAATATCGGTTTTTGAATATCGGTTCTAATATCGGATTCAATATCGGTTTTTCAATATCGGTTTTTCAATATCAGTTTTTCAATATTTGCTTTACAATATCGGTTTTTCAATGTCGGTTTAGAACTATATCGGTTTTGCAATATCAGTTTCTCAATATCAGTTTTTCGATATCAGTCTTTCAATATTTGTTTTTCAATATCGGTTCTAATATCGGTTTCAATATCGGTTTTGCAATATCGGTTTATCAATATCAGTTTTTCGATATCAGTTTTTCAATATTGGTTTTTCAATATCGGTTTTTCAATATCGGTTCTAATATCGGTTTCAATATCGGTTTTTCAATATCAGTTTTTCGATATAGGTTTTTCAATATCGGTTTTTCAATATCGGTTTTTCAATATCAGTTTTTCAATATTTGTTTTCAATATCGGTTTTTGAATATCGGTTCTAATATCGGTTTCAATATCGGTTTTTCAATATCGGTTCTAATATCGGTTTCAATATCGGTTTTGCAATATCAGTTTTTCGATATAAGTTTTTCGATATAGGTTTTTCAATATCGGTTTTTCAATATCGGTTCTAATATCGGTTTCAATATCAGTTTTTCAATATCGGTTTTTCAATATCGGTTCTAATATCGGTTTCAATATCGGTTTTTCAATATCGGTTTTTCAATATCGGTTTTTCAATATCAGTTTTTCAATATTTGTTCTCCAATATCGGTTTTTGAATATCGGTTCTAATATCGGATTCAATATCGGTTTTTCAATATCGGTTTTTCAATATCAGTTTTTCGATATTTGTTTTTCAATCTCGGTTCTAATATCGGATTCAATATCGGTTTTTCAATATCGATTTTTCAATACCGGTTTTTCAATATCGGTTCTAATATCGGTTTCAATATCGGTTTTGCAATATCAGTTTTTCGATATAAGTTTTTCGATATAGGTTTTTCAATATCGGTTTTTCAATATCGGTTCTAATATCGGTTTCAATATCAGTTTTTCAATATCGGTTTTTCAACATCGATTCTAATATCGGTTTCAATATCGGTTTTTCAATATCAGTTTTTCGATATCAGTTTTTCAATATTTGTTTTTCAATATCGGTTTTTCAATATCAGTTTTTCAATATTTGCTTTACAATATCGGTTTTTCAATATCGGTTTAGAACAATATCGGTTTTGCAATATCAGTTTCTCAATGTCAGTTTTTCGATATCAGTTTTTCAATATTTGTTTTTCAATAACGGTTTTTCAATATCGGTTCTAACATCGGTTTCAATATCGGTTTTGCAATATCAGTTTTTCGATATAAGTTTTTCAATATCGGTTTTTCAATATCGGTTTTTCAATATCGTTTTTTCAATATTTGTTTTTCAATATCGGTTTTTCAATATCAGTTTTTCAATATTTGTTCTCCAATATCGGTTTTTGAATATCGGTTCTAATATCGGATTCAATATCGGTTTTTCAATATCGGTTTTTCAATATCAGTTTTTCAATATTTGCTTTACAATATCGGTTTTTCAATGTCGGTTTAGAACTATATCGGTTTTGCAATATCAGTTTCTCAATATCAGTTTTTCGATATCAGTTTTTCAATATTTGTTTTTCAATATCGGTTCTAATATCGGTTTCAATATCGGTTTTGCAATATCGGTTTATCAATATCAGTTTTTCGATATCAGTTTTTCAATATTGGTTTTTCAATATCGGTTTTTCAATATCGGTTCTAATATCGGTTTCAATATCGGTTTTTCAATATCAGTTTTTCGATATAGGTTTTTCAATATCGGTTTTTCAATATCGGTTTTTCAATATCAGTTTTTCAATATTTGTTTTCAATATCGGTTTTTGAATATCGGTTCTAATATCGGTTTTTCAATATCGGTTTTTCAATATCGTTTTTTCAATATTTGTTTTTCAATATCGGTTTTTCAATATCAGTTTTTCAATATTTGTTCTCCAATATCGGTTTTTGAATATCGGTTCTAATATCGGATTCAATATCGGTTTTTCAATATCGGTTTTTCAATATCAGTTTTTCAATATTTGCTTTACAATATCGGTTTTTCAATGTCGGTTTAGAACTATATCGGTTTTGCAATATCAGTTTCTCAATATCAGTTTTTCGATATCAGTTTTTCAATATTTGTTTTTCAATATCGGTTCTAATATCGGTTTCAATATCGGTTTTGCAATATCGGTTTATCAATATCAGTTTTTCGATATCAGTTTTTCAATATTGGTTTTTCAATATCGGTTTTTCAATATCGGTTCTAATATCGGTTTCAATATCGGTTTTTCAATATCAGTTTTTCGATATAGGTTTTTCAATATCGGTTTTTCAATATCGGTTTTTCAATATCAGTTTTTCAATATTTGTTTTCAATATCGGTTTTTGAATATCGGTTCTAATATCGGTTTCAATATCGGTTTTTCAATATCGGTTCTAATATCGGTTTCAATATCGGTTTTGCAATATCAGTTTTTCGATATAAGTTTTTCGATATAGGTTTTTCAATATCAGTTTTTCAATATCGGTTCTAATATCGGTTTCAATATCAGTTTTTCAATATCGGTTTTTCAATATCGGTTCTAATATCGGTTTCAATATCGGTTTTTCAATATCGGTTTTTCAATATCGGTTTTTCAATATCAGTTTTTCAATATTTGTTCTCCAATATCGGTTTTTGAATATCGGTTCTAATATCGGATTCAATATCGGTTTTTCAATATCGGTTTTTCAATATCAGTTTTTCGATATTTGTTTTTCAATCTCGGTTCTAATATCGGATTCAATATCGGTTTTTCAATATCGATTTTTCAATACCGGTTTTTCAATATCGGTTCTAATATCGGTTTCAATATCGGTTTTGCAATATCAGTTTTTCGATATAAGTTTTTCGATATAGGTTTTTCAATATCGGTTTTTCAATATCGGTTCTAATATCGGTTTCAATATCAGTTTTTCAATATCGGTTTTTCAACATCGGTTCTAATATCGGTTTCAATATCGGTTTTTCAATATCAGTTTTTCGATATCAGTTTTTCAATATTTGTTTTTCAATATCGGTTTTTCAATATCAGTTTTTCAATATTTGCTTTACAATATCGGTTTTTCAATATCGGTTTAGAACAATATCGGTTTTGCAATATCAGTTTCTCAATGTCAGTTTTTCGATATCAGTTTTTCAATATTTGTTTTTCAATAACGGTTTTTCAATATCGGTTCTAACATCGGTTTCAATATCGGTTTTGCAATATCAGTTTTTCGATATAAGTTTTTCAATATCGGTTTTTCAATATCGGTTTTTCAATATCGTTTTTTCAATATTTGTTTTTCAATATCGGTTTTTCAATATCAGTTTTTCAATATTTGTTCTCCAATATCGGTTTTTGAATATCGGTTCTAATATCGGATTCAATATCGGTTTTTCAATATCGGTTTTTCAATATCAGTTTTTCAATATTTGCTTTACAATATCGGTTTTTCAATGTCGGTTTAGAACTATATCGGTTTTGCAATATCAGTTTCTCAATATCAGTTTTTCGATATCAGTTTTTCAATATTTGTTTTTCAATATCGGTTCTAATATCGGTTTCAATATCGGTTTTGCAATATCGGTTTATCAATATCAGTTTTTCGATATCAGTTTTTCAATATTGGTTTTTCAATATCGGTTTTTCAATATCGGTTCTAATATCGGTTTCAATATCGGTTTTTCAATATCAGTTTTTCGATATAGGTTTTTCAATATCGGTTTTTCAATATCGGTTTTTCAATATCAGTTTTTCAATATTTGTTTTCAATATCGGTTTTTGAATATCGGTTCTAATATCGGTTTTTCAATATCGGTTTTTCAATATCGTTTTTTCAATATTTGTTTTTCAATATCGGTTTTTCAATATCAGTTTTTCAATATTTGTTCTCCAATATCGGTTTTTGAATATCGGTTCTAATATCGGATTCAATATCGGTTTTTCAATATCGGTTTTTCAATATCAGTTTTTCAATATTTGCTTTACAATATCGGTTTTTCAATGTCGGTTTAGAACTATATCGGTTTTGCAATATCAGTTTCTCAATATCAGTTTTTCGATATCAGTTTTTCAATATTTGTTTTTCAATATCGGTTCTAATATCGGTTTCAATATCGGTTTTGCAATATCGGTTTATCAATATCAGTTTTTCGATATCAGTTTTTCAATATTGGTTTTTCAATATCGGTTTTTCAATATCGGTTCTAATATCGGTTTCAATATCGGTTTTTCAATATTAGTTTTTCGATATAGGTTTTTCAATATCGGTTTTTCAATATCGGTTTTTCAATATCAGTTTTTCAATATTTGTTTTCAATATCGGTATTTGAATATCGGTTCTAATATCGGTTTTTCAATATCGGTTTTTCAATATCGTTTTTCAATATTTGTTTTTCAATATCGGTTTTTCAATATCAGTTTTTCAATATTTGTTCTCCAATATCGGTTTTTGAATATCTGTTCTAATATCGGATTCAATATCGGTTTTTCAATATCGGTTTCAATATCAGTTTTTCAATATCGGTTTTTCAATATCGGTTCTAATATCGGTTTCAATATCGGTTTTTCAATATCAGTTTTTCGATATCAGTTTTTCAATATTTGTTTTTCAATATCGGTTTTTCAATATCGGTTCTAATATCGGTTTCAATATCGGTTTTTCAATATCGGTTTTTCAATATCAGTTTTTCGATATCAGTTTTTCAATATTTGCTTTACAATATCGGTTTTTCAATATCGGTTTAGAACAATATCGGTTTTTCAATATCAGTTTTTCAATATTTGTTCTCCAATATCGGTTTTTGAATATCGGTTCTAATATCGGATTCATTATCGGTTTTTCAATATCGGTTTTTCAATATCAGTTTTTCAATATTTGCTTTACAATATCGGTTTTTCAATGTCGGTTTAGAACTATATCGGTTTTGCAATATCAGTTTCTCAATATCAGTTTTTCGATATCAGTCTTTCAATATTTGTTTTTCAATATCGGTTCTAATATCGGTTTCAATATCGGTTTTGCAATATCGGTTTATCAATATCAGTTTTTCGATATCAGTTTTTCAATATTGGTTTTTCAATATCGGTTTTTCAATATCGGTTCTAATATCGGTTTCAATATCGGTTTTTCAATATCGGTTTCAATATCAGTTTTTCAATATCGGTTTTTCAATATCGGTTCTAATATCGGTTTCAATATCGGTTTTTCAATATCAGTTTTTCGATATCAGTTTTTCAATATTTGTTTTTCAATATCGGTTTTTCAATATCGGTTCTAATATCGGTTTCAATATCGGTTTTTCAATATCGGTTTTTCAATATCAGTTTTTCGATATAGGTTTTTCAATATCGGTTTTTCAATATCGGTTTTTCAATATCGGTTTTTCAATATCAGTTTTTCGATATCAGTTTTTCAATATTTGCTTTACAATATCGGTTTTTCAATATCGGTTTAGAACAATATCGGTTTTTCAATATCAGTTTTTCAATATTTGTTCTCCAATATCGGTTTTTGAATATCGGTTCTAATATCGGATTCAATATCGGTTTTTCAATATCGGTTTTTCAATATCAGTTTTTCAATATTTGCTTTACAATATCGGTTTTTCAATGTCGGTTTAGAACTATATCGGTTTTGCAATATCAGTTTCTCAATATCAGTTTTTCGATATCAGTCTTTCAATATTTGTTTTTCAATATCGGTTCTAATATCGGTTTCAATATCGGTTTTGCAATATCGGTTTATCAATATCAGTTTTTCGATATCAGTTTTTCAATATTGGTTTTTCAATATCGGTTTTTCAATATCGGTTCTAATATCGGTTTCAATATCGGTTTTTCAATATCAGTTTTTCGATATAGGTTTTTCAATATCGGTTTTTCAATATCGGTTTTTCAATATCAGTTTTTCAATATTTGTTTTCAATATCGGTTTTTGAATATCGGTTCTAATATCGGTTTTTCAATATCGGTTTTTCAATATCGTTTTTTCAATATTTGTTTTTCAATATCGGTTTTTCAATATCAGTTTTTCAATATTTGTTCTCCAATATCGGTTTTTGAATATCGGTTCTAATATCGGATTCAATATCGGTTTTTCAATATCGGTTTTTCAATATCAGTTTTTCAATATTTGCTTTACAATATCGGTTTTTCAATGTCGGTTTAGAACTATATCGGTTTTGCAATATCAGTTTCTCAATATCAGTTTTTCGATATCAGTTTTTCAATATTTGTTTTTCAATATCGGTTCTAATATCGGTTTCAATATCGGTTTTGCAATATCGGTTTATCAATATCAGTTTTTCGATATCAGTTTTTCAATATTGGTTTTTCAATATCGGTTTTTCAATATCGGTTCTAATATCGGTTTCAATATCGGTTTTTCAATATCAGTTTTTCGATATCAGTTTTTCAATATTTGCTTTACAATATCGGTTTTTCAATATCGGTTCTAATATCGGATTCAATATCGGTTTTTCAATATCGGTTCTAATATCGGTTTCAATATCGGTTTTTCAATATGGGTTTAGAACAATATCGGTTTTGCAATATCAGTTTCTCAATATTAGTTTTTCGATATCAGTTTTTCAATATTTGTTTTTCAATATCGGTTTTTCAATATCGGTTCTACTATCGGTTTCAATATCGGTTTTGCAATATCAGTTTTTCGATATAAGTTTTTCAATATCGGTTTTTCAATATCGGTTTTTCAATATTTGTTTTTCAATATCGGTTTTTTCAATATCAGTTTTTCAATATTTGTTTTTCAATATCGGTTTTTCAATATCGGTTCTAATATCGGTTTCAATATCGGTTTTTCAATATCAGTTTTTCGATATAGGTTTTTCAATATCGGTTTTTCAATATCAGTTTTTCAATATTTGTTTTTCAATATCGGTTTTTCAATATCGGTTCTAATATCGGTTTCAATATCGGTTTTTCAATATCAGTTTTTCGATATCAGTTTTTCAATATTTGCTTTACAATATCGGTTTTTCAATATCCGTTCTAATATCGGATTCAATATCGGTTTTTCAATATCAGTTTTTCGATATCAGTTTTTCAATATTTGCTTTACAATATCGGTTTTTCAATATCCGTTCTAATATCGGATTCAATATCGGTTTTTCAATATCAGTTTTTCGATATAGGTTTTTCAGTATCGGTTTTTCAATATCGGTTTTTCAATATCAGTTTTTCAATATTTGGTTTTCAATATCGGTTTTTGAATATCGGTTCTAATATCGGTTTCAATATCGGTTTTTCAATATCGGTTTTTCAATATCGGTTTTTCAATATCAGTTTTTCATTATTTGTTCTCCAATATCGGTTTTTGAATATCGGTTCTAATATCGGATTCAATATCGGTTTTTCAATATCGGTTTTTCAATATCAGTTTTTCGATATCAGTTTTTCAATATTTGTTTTTCAATATCGGTTCTAATATCGGTTTCAATATCGGTTTTTCAATATCAGTTTTTCGATATCAGTTTTTCAATATTTGCTTTACAATATCGGTTTTTCAATATCCGTTCTAATATCGGATTCATTATCGGTTTTTCAATATCAGTTTTTCGATATCAGTTTTTCAATATTGGTTTTTCAATATCGGTTTTTCAATATCGGTTCTAATATCGGTTTCAATATCGGTTTTTCAATATCAGTTTTTCGATATAGGTTTTTCAATATCGGTTTTTCAATATCGGTTTTTCAATATCAGTTTTTCAATATTTGTTTTCAATATCGGTTTTTGAATATCGGTTCTAATATCGGTTTTTCAATATCGGTTTTTCAATATCGTTTTTTCAATATTTGTTTTTCAATATCGGTTTTTCAATATCAGTTTTTCAATATTTGTTCTCCAATATCGGTTTTTGAATATCGGTTCTAATATCGGATTCAATATCGGTTTTTCAATATCGGTTTTTCAATATCAGTTTTTCAATATTTGCTTTACAATATCGGTTTTTCAATGTCGGTTTAGAACTATATCGGTTTTGCAATATCAGTTTCTCAATATCAGTTTTTCGATATCAGTTTTTCAATATTTGTTTTTCAATATCGGTTCTAATATCGGTTTCAATATCGGTTTTGCAATATCGGTTTATCAATATCAGTTTTTCGATATCAGTTTTTCAATATTGGTTTTTCAATATCGGTTTTTCAATATCGGTTCTAATATCGGTTTCAATATCGGTTTTTCAATATCAGTTTTTCGATATCAGTTTTTCAATATTTGCTTTACAATATCGGTTTTTCAATATCGGTTCTAATATCGGATTCAATATCGGTTTTTCAATATCGGTTCTAATATCGGTTTCAATATCGGTTTTTCAATATGGGTTTAGAACAATATCGGTTTTGCAATATCAGTTTCTCAATATTAGTTTTTCGATATCAGTTTTTCAATATTTGTTTTTCAATATCGGTTTTTCAATATCGGTTCTAATATCGGTTTCAATATCGGTTTTGCAATATCAGTTTTTCGATATAAGTTTTTCAATATCGGTTTTTCAATATCGGTTTTTCAATATTTGTTTTTCAATATCGGTTTTTTCAATATCAGTTTTTCAATATTTGTTTTTCAATATCGGTTTTTCAATATCGGTTCTAATATCGGTTTCTATATCGGTTTTTCAATATCAGTTTTTCGATATAGGTTTTTCAATATCGGTTTTTCAATATCAGTTTTTCAATATTTGTTTTTCAATATCGGTTTTTCAATATCGGTTCTAATATCGGTTTCAATATCGGTTTTTCAATATCAGTTTTTCGATATCAGTTTTTCAATATTTGCTTTACAATATCGGTTTTTCAATATCCGTTCTAATATCGGATTCAATATCGGTTTTTCAATATCAGTTTTTCGATATCAGTTTTTCAATATTTGCTTTACAATATCGGTTTTTCAATATCCGTTCTAATATCGGATTCAATATCGGTTTTTCAATATCAGTTTTTCGATATAGGTTTTTCAGTATCGGTTTTTCAATATCGGTTTTTCAATATCAGTTTTTCAATATTTGGTTTTCAATATCGGTTTTTGAATATCGGTTCTAATATGGGTTTCAATATCGGTTTTTCAATATCGGTTTTTCAATATCGGTTTTTCAATATCAGTTTTTCATTATTTGTTCTCCAATATCGGTTTTTGAATATCGGTTCTAATATCGGATTCAATATCGGTTTTTCAATATCGGTTTTTCAATATCAGTTTTTCGATATCAGTTTTTCAATATTTGTTTTTCAATATCGGTTCTAATATCGGTTTCAATATCGGTTTTTCAATATCAGTTTTTCGATATCAGTTTTTCAATATTTGCTTTACAATATCGGTTTTTCAATATCCGTTCTAATATCGGATTCATTATCGGTTTTTCAATATCAGTTTTTCGATATAGGTTTTTCAGTATCGGTTTTTCAATATCGGTTTTTCAATATCAGTTTTTCAATATTTGGTTTTCAATATCGGTTTTTGAATATCGGTTCTAATATCGGTTTCAATATCGGTTTTTCAATATCGGTTTTTCAATATCGGTTTTTCAATATCAGTTTTTCAATATTTGTTCTCCAATATCGGTTTTTGAATATCGGTTCTAATATCGGATTCAATATCGGTTTTTCAATATCGGTTTTTCAATATCAGTTTTTCGATATCAGTTTTTCAATATTTGTTTTTCAATATCGGTTCTAATATCGGTTTCAATATCGGTTTTTCAATATCGGTTTTTCAATATCGGTTTTTCAATATCAGTTTTTCGATATCAGTTTTTCAATATTTGCTTTACAATATCGGTTTTTCAATATGGGTTTAGAACAATATCGGTTTTGCAATATCAGTTTCTCAATATCAGTTTTTCGATATCAGTTTTTCAATATTTGTTTTTCAATATCGGTTCTAATATCGGTTTCAATATCGGTTTTGCAATATCAGTTTTTCGATATAAGTTTTTCAATATCGGTTTTTCAATATCGGTTTTTCAATATTTGTTTTTCAATATCGGTTTATTCAATATCAGTTTTTCAATATTTGTTCTCCAATATCGGTTTTTGAATATCGGTTCTAATATCGGATTCAATATCGGTTTTTCAATATCGATTTTTCAATATCGGTTTTTCAATATCGGTTCTAATATCGGTTTCAATATCGGTTTTGCAATATCAGTTTTTCGATATAAGTTTTTCAATATCGGTTTTTCAATATCGGTTTTTCAATATTTGTTTTTCAATATCGGTTTTTGAATATCGGTTCTAATATCGGATTCAATATCGGTTTTTCAATATCGGTTTTTCAATATCAGTTTTTCGATATCAGTTTTTCAATATTTGTTTTTCAATATCGGTTCTAATATCGGTTTCAATATCGGTTTTTCAATATCGGTTTTTCAATATCGGTTTTTCAATATCAGTTTTTCGATATCAGTTTTTCAATATTTGCTTTACAATATCGGTTTTTCAATATGGGTTTAGAACAATATCGGTTTTGCAATATCAGTTTCTCAATATCAGTTTTTCGATATCAGTTTTTCAATATTTGTTTTTCAATATCGGTTCTAATATCGGTTTCAATATCGGTTTTGCAATATCAGTTTTTCGATATAAATTTTTCAATATCGGTTTTTCAATATCGGTTTTTCAATATTTGTTTTTCAATATCGGTTTTTTCAATATCAGTTTTTCAATATTTGTTCTCCAATATCGGTTTTTGAATATCGGTTCTAATATCGGATTCAATATCGGTTTTTCAATATCGATTTTTCAATATCGGTTTTTCAATATCGGTTCTAATATCGGTTTCAATATCGGTTTTGCAATATCAGTTTTTCGATATAAGTTTTTCAATATCGGTTTTTCAATATCGGTTTTTCAATATTTGTTTTTCAATATCGGTTTTTTCAATATCAGTTTTCCAATATTTGTTCTCCAATATCGGTTTTTGAATATCGGTTCTAATATCGGTTTCAATATCAGTTTTTCAATATCGGTTTTTCAATATCGGTTCTAATATCGGTTTCAATATCGGTTTCAATATCGGTTTTTCAATATCGGTTTTTCAATATCGGTTTTTCAATATCAGTTTTCGATATCAGTTTTTCAATATTTGCTTTACAATATCGGTTTTTCAATATCGGTTTAGAACAATATCGGTTTTGCAATATCAGTTTCTCAATATCAGTTTTTCGATATCAGTTTTTCAATATTTGTTTTTCAATATCGGTTTTTCAATATCGGTTCTAATATCGGTTTCAATATCGGTTTTTCAATATCGGTTTTTCAATATCGGTTTTTCAATATCAGTTTTCGATATCAGTTTTTCAATATTTGCTTTACAATATCGGTTTTTCAATATCGGTTTAGAACAATATCGGTTTTGCAATATCAGTTTCTCAATATCAGTTTTTCGATATCAGTTTTTCAATATTTGTTTTTCAATATCGGTTTTTCAATATCGGTTCTAACATCGGTTTCAATATCGGTTTTGCAATATCAGTTTTTCGATATAAGTTTTTCAATATCGGTTTTTCAATATCGGTTTTTCAATATCGTTTTTTCAATATTTGTTTTTCAATATCGGTTTTTCAATATCAGTTTTTCAATATTTGTTCTCCAATATCGGTTTTTCAATATCGGTTCTAATATCGGTTTCAATATCGGTTTTTCAATATCAGTTTTTCGATATAGGTTTTTCAATATCGGTTTTTCAATATTTGTTTTTCAATATCGGTTTTTTCAATATCAGTTTTTCAATATTTGTTCTCCAATATCGGTTTTTGAATATCGGTTCTAATATCGGATTCAATATCGGTTTTTCAATATCGATTTTTCAATATCGGTTTTTCAATATCGGTTCTAATATCGGTTTCAATATCGGTTTTGCAATATCAGTTTTTCGATATAAGTTTTTCGATATAGGTTTTTCAATATCGGTTTTTCAATATCGGTTCTAATATCGGTTTCAATATCAGTTTTTCAATATCGGTTTTTCAATATCGGTTCTAATATCGGTTTCAATATCGGTTTTTCAATATCAGTTTTTCGATATCAGTTTTTCAATATTTGTTTTTCAATATCGGTTTTTCAATATCGGTTCTAATATCGGTTTCAATATCGGTTTTTCAATATCGGTTTTTCAATATCGGTTTTTCAATATCAGTTTTCGATATCAGTTTTTCAATATTTGCTTTACAATATCGGTTTTTCAATATCGGTTTAGAACAATATCGGTTTTGCAATATCAGTTTCTCAATATCAGTTTTTCGATATCAGTTTTTCAATATTTGTTTTTCAATATCGGTTTTTCAATATCGGTTCTAACATCGGTTTCAATATCGGTTTTGCAATATCAGTTTTTCGATATAAGTTTTTCAATATCGGTTTTTCAATATCGGTTTTTCAATATCGTTTTTTCAATATTTGTTTTTCAATATCGGTTTTTCAATATCAGTTTTTCAATATTTTTTCTCCAATGTCGGTTTTTGAATATCGGTTCTAATATCGGATTCAATATCGGTTTTTCAATATCGGTTTTTCAATATCAGTTTTTCAATATTTGCTTTACAATATCGGTTTTTTCAATGTCGGTTTAGAACAATATCGGTTTTGCAATATCAGTTTCTCAATATCAGTTTTTCGATATCAGTTTTTCAATATTTGTTTTTCAATATCGGTTCTAATATCGGTTTCAATATCGGTTTTGCAATATAGGTTTTTCAATATCAGTTTTTCAATATCAGTTTTTCAATATTTGTTCTCCAATATCGGTTTTTGAATATCGGTTCTAATATCGGTTTCAATATCGGTTTTTCAATATCGGTTTTTCAATATCAGTTTTTCAATATTTGTTCTCCAATATCGGTTTTTGAATATCGGTTCTAATATCGGATTCAATATCGGTTTTTCAATATCGGTTTTTCAATATCGGTTTTTCGATATTTGTTTTTCAATATCGGTTTTACAATATCGGTTCTAATATCGGTTTCAATATCGGTTTTGCAATATCAGTTTTTCGATATAAGTTTTTCAATATCGGTTTTTCAATATCGGTTTTTCAATATTTGTTTTTCAATATCAGTTTTTTCAATATCAGTTTTTCAATATTTGTTCTCCAATATCGGTTTTTGAATATCGGTTCTAATATCGGATTCAATATCGGTTTTTCAATATCGATTTTTCAATATCGGTTTTTCAATATCGGTTCTAATATCGGTTTCAATATCGGTTTTGCAATATCAGTTTTTCGATATAAGTTTTTCGATATAGGTTTTTCAATATCGGTTTTTCAATATCGGTTCTAATATCGGTTTCAATATCAGTTTTTCAATATCGGTTTTTCAATATCGGTTCTAATATCGGTTTCAATATCGGTTTTTCAATATCAGTTTTTCGATATCAGTTTTTCAATATTTGTTTTTCAATATCGGTTTTTCAATATCGGTTCTAATATCGGTTTCAATATCGGTTTTTCAATATCGGTTTTTCAATATCAGTTTTTCGATATCAGTTTTTCAATATTTGTTTTTCAATATCGGTTTTTCAATATCGGTTCTAACATCGGTTTCAATATCGGTTTTGCAATATCAGTTTTTCAATATTTGCTTTACAATATCGGTTTTTCAATGTCGGTTTAGAACAATATCGGTTTTGCAATATCAGTTTCTCAATATCAGTTTTTCGATATCAGTTTTTCAATATTTGTTTTTCAATATCGGTTCTAATATCGGTTTCAATATCGGTTTTGCAATATCGGTTTTTCAATATCAGTTTTTCGATATCAGTTTTTCAATATTTGTTTTTCAATTTCGGTTTTTCAATATCGGTTCTAATATCGGTTTCAATATCGGTTTTTCAATATCAGTTTTTCGATATAGGTTTTTCAATATCGGTTTTTCAATATCGGTTTTTCAATATCGGTTCTAATATCGGATTCAATATCGGTTTTTCAATATCGGTTTTTCGATATCAGTTTTTCAATATTTGCTTTACAATATCGGTTTTTCAATATCGGTTTAGAACAATATCGGTTTTGCAATATCAGTTTCTCAATATCAGTTTTTCGATATCAGTTTTTCAATATTTGTTTTTCAATATCGGTTCTAATATCGGTTTCAATATCGGTTTTGCAATATCGGTTTTTCAATATCAGTTTTTCGATATCAGTTTTTCAATATTTGTTTTTCAATATCGGTTTTTCAATATCGGTTCTAATATCGGTTTCAATATCGGTTTTTCAATATCGGTTTTTCAATATCGGTTCTAATATCGGTTTCAATATCGGTTTTTCAATATCGGTTCTAATATCGGATTCAATATCGGTTTTGCAATATCAGTTTTTCGATATCAGTTTTTCAATATTTGCTTTACAATATCGGTTTTTCAATATCGGTTCTAATATCGGATTCAATATCGGTTTTTCAATATCGGTTTTTCGATATCAGTTTTTCAATATTTGCTTTACAATATCGGTTTTCAATATCGGTTTAGAACAATATCGGTTTTGCAATATCAGTTTCTCAATATCAGTTTTTCGATATCAGTTTTTCAATATTTGTTTTTCAATATCGGTTCTAATATCGGTTTCAATATCGGTTTTGCAATATCAGTTTTTCGATATAAGTTTTTCAATATCGGTTTTTCAATATCGGTTTTTCAATATCGGTTCTAATATCGGTTTCAATATCGGTTTTTCAATATCGGTTTTTCAATATTTGTTTTTCAATATCAGTTTTTTCAATATCAGTTTTTCAATATTTGTTCTCCAATATCGGTTTTTGAATATCGGTTCTAATATCGGATTCAATATCGGTTTTTCAATATCGATTTTTCAATATCGGTTTTTCAATATCGGTTCTAATATCGGTTTCAATATCGGTTTTGCAATATCAGTTTTTCGATATAAGTTTTTCGATATAGGTTTTTCAATATCGGTTTTTCAATATCGGTTCTAATATCGGTTTCAATATCAGTTTTTCAATATCGGTTTTTCAATATCGGTTCTAATATCGGTTTCAATATCGGTTTTTCAATATCAGTTTTTCGATATCAGTTTTTCAATATTTGTTTTTCAATATCGGTTTTTCAATATCGGTTCTAATATCGGTTTCAATATCGGTTTTTCAATATCGGTTTTTCAATATCAGTTTTTCGATATCAGTTTTTCAATATTTGTTTTTCAATATCGGTTTTTCAATATCGGTTCTAACATCGGTTTCAATATCGGTTTTGCAATATCAGTTTTTCAATATTTGCTTTACAATATCGGTTTTTCAATGTCGGTTTAGAACAATATCGGTTTTGCAATATCAGTTTCTCAATATCAGTTTTTCGATATCAGTTTTTCAATATTTGTTTTTCAATATCGGTTCTAATATCGGTTTCAATATCGGTTTTGCAATATCGGTTTTTCAATATCAGTTTTTCGATATCAGTTTTTCAATATTTGTTTTTCAATTTCGGTTTTTCAATATCGGTTCTAATATCGGTTTCAATATCGGTTTTTCAATATCAGTTTTTCGATATAGGTTTTTCAATATCGGTTTTTCAATATCGGTTTTTCAATATCGGTTCTAATATCGGATTCAATATCGGTTTTTCAATATCGGTTTTTCGATATCAGTTTTTCAATATTTGCTTTACAATATCGGTTTTTCAATATCGGTTTAGAACAATATCGGTTTTGCAATATCAGTTTCTCAATATCAGTTTTTCGATATCAGTTTTTCAATATTTGTTTTTCAATATCGGTTCTAATATCGGTTTCAATATCGGTTTTGCAATATCGGTTTTTCAATATCAGTTTTTCGATATCAGTTTTTCAATATTTGTTTTTCAATATCGGTTTTTCAATATCGGTTCTAATATCGGTTTCAATATCGGTTTTTCAATATCGGTTTTTCAATATCGGTTCTAATATCGGTTTCAATATCGGTTTTTCAATATCGGTTCTAATATCGGATTCAATATCGGTTTTGCAATATCAGTTTTTCGATATCAGTTTTTCAATATTTGCTTTACAATATCGGTTTTTCAATATCGGTTCTAATATCGGATTCAATATCGGTTTTTCAATATCGGTTTTTCGATATCAGTTTTTCAATATTTGCTTTACAATATCGGTTTTCAATATCGGTTTAGAACAATATCGGTTTTGCAATATCAGTTTCTCAATATCAGTTTTTCGATATCAGTTTTTCAATATTTGTTTTTCAATATCGGTTCTAATATCGGTTTCAATATCGGTTTTGCAATATCAGTTTTTCGATATAAGTTTTTCAATATCGGTTTTTCAATATCGGTTTTTCAATATCGGTTCTAATATCGGTTTCAATATCGGTTTTGCAATATCGGTTTTTCAATATCAGTTTTTCGATATCAGTTTTTCAATATTTGCTTTACAATATCGGTTTTTCAATATGGGTTTAGAACAATATCGGTTTTGCAATATCAGTTTCTCAATATCAGTTTTTCGATATCAGTTTTTCAATATTTGTTTTTCAATATCGGTTTTTCAATATCGGTTCTAATATCGGTTTCAATATCGGTTTTGCAATATCAGTTTTTCGCTATAAGTTTTTCAATATCGGTTTTTCAATATTTGTTTTTCATTATCGGTTTTTTCAATATCAGTTTTTCAATATTGTTCTCCAATATCGGTTTTTGAATATCGGTTCTAATATCGGATTCAATATCGGTTTTTCAATATCTATTTTTCAATATCGGTTTTTCAATATCGGTTCTAATATCGGTTTCAATATCGGTTTTTCGATATCAGTTTTTCAATATCAGTTTTTCGATATCAGTTTTTCAATATTTGTTTTTCAATTTCGGTTTTTCAATATCGGTTCTAACATCGGTTTCAATATCGGTTTTGCAATATCAGTTTTTCAATATTTGCTTTACAATATCGGTTTTTCAATGTCGGTTTAGAACAATATCGGTTTTGCAATATCAGTTTCTCAATATCAGTTTTTCGATATCAGTTTTTCAATATTTGTTTTTCAATATCGGTTCTAATATCGGTTTCAATATCGGTTTTGCAATATCGGTTTTTCAATATCAGTTTTTCGATATCAGTTTTTCAATATTTGTTTTTCAATTTCGGTTTTTCAATATCGGTTCTAATATCGGTTTCAATATCGGTTTTTCAATATCAGTTTTTCGATATAGGTTTTTCAATATCGGTTTTTCAATATCGGTTTTTCAATATCGGTTCTAATATCGGATTCAATATCGGTTTTTCAATATCGGTTTTTCGATATCAGTTTTTCAATATTTGCTTTACAATATCGGTTTTTCAATATCGGTTTAGAACAATATCGGTTTTGCAATATCAGTTTCTCAATATCAGTTTTTCGATATCAGTTTTTCAATATTTGTTTTTCAATATCGGTTCTAATATCGGTTTCAATATCGGTTTTGCAATATCGGTTTTTCAATATCAGTTTTTCGATATCAGTTTTTCAATATTTGTTTTTCAATATCGGTTTTTCAATATCGGTTCTAATATCGGTTTCAATATCGGTTTTTCAATATCGGTTTTTCAATATCGGTTCTAATATCGGTTTCAATATCGGTTTTTCAATATCGGTTCTAATATCGGATTCAATATCGGTTTTGCAATATCAGTTTTTCGATATCAGTTTTTCAATATTTGCTTTACAATATCGGTTTTTCAATATCGGTTCTAATATCGGATTCAATATCGGTTTTTCAATATCGGTTTTTCGATATCAGTTTTTCAATATTTGCTTTACAATATCGGTTTTCAATATCGGTTTAGAACAATATCGGTTTTGCAATATCAGTTTCTCAATATCAGTTTTTCGATATCAGTTTTTCAATATTTGTTTTTCAATATCGGTTCTAATATCGGTTTCAATATCGGTTTTGCAATATCAGTTTTTCGATATAAGTTTTTCAATATCGGTTTTTCAATATCGGTTTTTCAATATCGGTTCTAATATCGGTTTCAATATCGGTTTTGCAATATCGGTTTTTCAATATCAGTTTTTCGATATCAGTTTTTCAATATTTGCTTTACAATATCGGTTTTTCAATATGGGTTTAGAACAATATCGGTTTTGCAATATCAGTTTCTCAATATCAGTTTTTCGATATCAGTTTTTCAATATTTGTTTTTCAATATCGGTTTTTCAATATCGGTTCTAATATCGGTTTCAATATCGGTTTTGCAATATCAGTTTTTCGCTATAAGTTTTTCAATATCGGTTTTTCAATATTTGTTTTTCATTATCGGTTTTTTCAATATCAGTTTTTCAATATTGTTCTCCAATATCGGTTTTTGAATATCGGTTCTAATATCGGATTCAATATCGGTTTTTCAATATCTATTTTTCAATATCGGTTTTTCAATATCGGTTCTAATATCGGTTTCAATATCGGTTTTTCGATATCAGTTTTTCAATATTTGCTTTACAATATCGGTTTTTCAATATCGGTTTAGAACAATATCGGTTTTGCAATATCAGTTTCTCAATATCAGTTTTTCGATATCAGTTTTTCAATATTTGTTTTTCAATATCGGTTCTAATATCGGTTTCAATATCGGTTTTGCAATATCGGTTTTTCAATATCAGTTTTTCGATATCAGTTTTTCAATATTTGTTTTTCAATATCGGTTTTTCAATATCGGTTCTAATATCGGTTTCAATATCGGTTTTTCAATATCGGTTTTTCAATATCGGTTCTAATATCGGTTTCAATATCGGTTTTTCAATATCGGTTCTAATATCGGATTCAATATCGGTTTTGCAATATCAGTTTTTCGATATCAGTTTTTCAATATTTGCTTTACAATATCGGTTTTTCAATATCGGTTCTAATATCGGATTCAATATCGGTTTTTCAATATCGGTTTTTCGATATCAGTTTTTCAATATTTGCTTTACAATATCGGTTTTCAATATCGGTTTAGAACAATATCGGTTTTGCAATATCAGTTTCTCAATATCAGTTTTTCGATATCAGTTTTTCAATATTTGTTTTTCAATATCGGTTCTAATATCGGTTTCAATATCGGTTTTGCAATATCAGTTTTTCGATATAAGTTTTTCAATATCGGTTTTTCAATATCGGTTCTAATATCGGTTTCAATATCGGTTTTGCAATATCGGTTTTTCAATATCAGTTTTTCGATATCAGTTTTTCAATATTTGCTTTACAATATCGGTTTTTCAATATGGGTTTAGAACAATATCGGTTTTGCAATATCAGTTTCTCAATATCAGTTTTTCGATATCAGTTTTTCAATATTTGCTTTACAATATCGGTTTTTCAATATGGGTTTAGAACAATATCGGTTTTGCAATATCAGTTTCTCAATATCAGTTTTTCAATATCGGTTTTTCAATATTTGTTTTTCATTATCGGTTTTTTCAATATCAGTTTTTCAATATTGTTCTCCAATATCGGTTTTTGAATATCGGTTCTAATATCGGATTCAATATCGGTTTTTCAATATCGATTTTTCAATATCGGTTTTTCAATATCGGTTCTAATATCGGTTTCAATATCGGTTTTGCAATATCAGTTTTTCGATATAAGTTTTTCGATATAGGTTTTTCAATATCGGTTTTTCAATATCGGTTCTAATATCGGTTTCAATATCAGTTTTTCAATATCGGTTTTTCAATATCGGTTCTAATATCGGTTTCAATAACGGTTTTTCAATATCGGTTTTTCAATATCAGTTTTTCGATATCAGTTTTTCAATATTTGCTTTACAATATCGGTTTTTCAATATCGGTTTAGAACAATATCGGTTTTGCAATATCAGTTTCTCAATGTCAGTTTTTCGATATCAGTTTTTCAATATTTGTTTTTCAATATCGGTTTTTCAATATCGGTTCTAACATCGGTTTCAATATCGGTTTTGCAATATCAGCTTTTCGATATAGGTTTTTCAATATCGGTTTTTCAATATCGGTTTTTCAATATCGTTTTTTCAATATTTGTTTTTCAATATCGGTTTTTCAATATCAGTTTTTCAATATTTGTTCTCCAATATCGGTTTTTGAATATCGGTTCTAATATCGGATTCAATATCGGTTTTTCAATATCGGTTTTTCAATATCAGTTTTTCAATATTTGCTTTACAATATCGGTTTTTCAATGTCGGTTTAGAACTATATCGGTTTTGCAATATCAGTTTCTCAATATCAGTTTTTCAATATCAGTTTTTCGATATAGGTTTTTCAGTATCGGTTTTTCAATATCGGTTTTTCAATATCAGTTTTTCAATATTTGGATTTCAATATCGGTTTTTGAATATCGGTTCTAATATCGGTTTCAATATCGGTTTTTCAATATCGGTTTTTCAATATCGGTTTTTCAATATCAGTTTTTCAATATTTGTTCTCCAATATCGGTTTTTGAATATCGGATCTAATATCGGATTCAATATCGGTTTTTCAATATCGGTTTTTCAATATCGGTTCTAATATCGATTTCAATATCGGTTTTTCAATATCGGTTTTTCAATATCGGTTTTTCAATATCAGTTTTTCGATATCAGTTTTTCAATATTTGCTTTACAATATCGGTTTTTCAATATGGGTTTAGAACAATATCGGTTTTGCAATATCAGTTTCTCAATATCAGTTTTTCGATATCAGTTTTTCAATATTTGTTTTTCAATATCGGTTTTTCAATATCGGTTCTAATATCGGTTTCAATATCGGTTTTGCAATATCAGTTTTTCGCTATAAGTTTTTCAATATCGGTTTTTCAATATCGGTTTTTCAATATTTGTTTTTCAATATCGGTTTTTTCAATATCAGTTTTTCAATATTGTTCTCCAATGTCGGTTTTTGAATATCGGTTCTAATATCGGATTCAATATCGGTTTTTCAATATCGATTTTTCAATATCGGTTTTTCAATATCGGTTCTAATATCGGTTTCAATATCAGTTTTTCAATATCAGTTTTTCAATATTTGTTCTCCAATACCGGTTTTTGAATATCGGTTCTAATATCGGTTTCAATATCGGTTTTTCAATATCGGTTTTTCAATATCAGTTTTTCAATATTTGTTCTCCAATATCGGTTTTTGAATATCGGTTCTAATATCGGATTCAATATCGGTTTTTCAATATCGGTTTTTCAATATCAGTTTTTCGATATTTGTTTTTCAATATCGGTTTTTCAATATCGGTTTTTCAATATCAGTTTTTCAATATTTGGATTTCAATATCGGTTTTCGAATATCGGTTCTAATATCGGTTTCAATATCGGTTTTTCAATATCGGTTTTTCAATATCGGTTTTTCAATATCAGTTTTTCAATATTTGTTCTCCAATATCGGTTTTTGAATATCGGATCTAATATCGGATTCAATATCGGTTTTTCAATATCGGTTTTTCAATATCGGTTCTAATATCGGTTTCAATATCGGTTTTTCAATATCGGTTTTTCAATATCGGTTTTTCAATATCAGTTTTTCGATATCAGTTTTTCAATATTTGCTTTACAATATCGGTTTTTCAATATGGGTTTAGAACAATATCGGTTTTGCAATATCAGTTTCTCAATATCAGTTTTTCGATATCAGTTTTTCAATATTTGTTTTTCAATATCGGTTTTTCAATATCGGTTCTAATATCGGTTTCAATATCGGTTTTGCAATATCAGTTTTTCGCTATAAGTTTTTCAATATCGGTTTTTCAATATCGGTTTTTCAATATTTGTTTTTCAATATCGGTTTTTTCAATATCAGTTTTTCAATATTGTTCTCCAATATCGGTTTTTGAATATCGGTTCTAATATCGGATTCAATATCGGTTTTTCAATATCGATTTTTCAATATCGGTTTTTCAATATCGGTTCTAATATCGGATTCAATATCGGTTTTTCAATATCGGTTTTTCAATATCGGTTCTAATATCGGTTTCAATATCGGTTTTTCAATATCGGTTTTTCAATATCGGTTTTTCAATATCAGTTTTTCAATATTTGTTCTCCAATATCGGTTTTTGAATATCGGATCTAATATCGGATTCAATATCGGTTTTTCAATATCGGTTTTTCAATATCGGTTCTAATATCGGTTTCAATATCGGTTTTTCAATATCGGTTTTTCAATATCGGTTTTTCAATATCAGATTTTCGATATCAGTTTTTCAATATTTGCTTTACAATATCGGTTTTTCAATATGGGTTTAGAACAATATCGGTTTTGCAATATCAGTTTCTCAATATCAGTTTTTCGATATCAGTTTTTCAATATTTGTTTTTCAATATCGGTTCTAATATCGGTTTCAATATCGGTTTTGCAATATCAGTTTTTCGCTATAAGTTTTTCAATATCGGTTTTTCAATATCGGTTTTTCAATATTTGTTTTTCAATATCGGTTTTTTCAATATCAGTTTTTCAATATTGTTCTCCAATATCGGTTTTTGAATATCGGTTCTAATATCGGATTCAATATCGGTTTTTCAATATCGATTTTTCAATATCGGTTTTTCAATATCGGTTCTAATATCGGTTTCAATATCAGTTTTTCAATATCGGTTTTGCAATATCAGTTTTTCGATATAAGTTTTTCAATATCGGTTTTTCAATATCGGTTTTTCAATATTTGTTTTTCAATATCAGTTTTTTCAATATCAGTTTTTCAATATTTGTTCTCCAATATCGGTTTTTGAATATCGGTTCAAATATCGGATTCAATATCGGTTTTTCAATATCGATTTTTCAATATCGGTTTTCCAATATCGGTTTTTCAATATCGTTTCTAATATCGGTTTCAATATCGGTTTTGCAATATCGGTTTTTCAATATCAGTTTTTCGATATAAGTTTTTCAATATCGGTTTTTCAATATCGGTTTTTCAATATTTGTTTTTCAATATCAGTTTTTTCAATATCAGTTTTTCAATATTTGTTCTCCAATATCGGTTTTTGAATATCGGTTCAAATATCGGATTCAATATCGGTTTTTCAATATCGATTTTTCAATATCGGTTTTTCAATATCGGTTTTTCAATATCGTTTCTAATATCGGTTTCAATATCGGTTTTGCAATATCGGTTTTTCAATATCAGTTTTTCGATATCAGTTTTTCAATATTTGTTTTTCAATATCGGTTTTTCAATATCGGTTCTAATATCGGTTTCAATATCGGTTTTTCAATATCAGTTTTTCGATATAGGTTTTTCAATATCGGTTTTTCAATATCGGTTTTTCAATATCGGTTCTAATATCGGATTCAATATCGGTTTTTCAATATCGGTTTTTCGATATCAGTTTTTCAATATTTGCTTTACAATATCGGTTTTTCAATATCGGTTTAGAACAATATCGGTTTTGCAATATCAGTTTCTCAGTATCAGTTTTTCGATATCAGTTTTTCAATATTTGTTTTTCAATATCGGTTCTAATATCGGTTTCAATATCGGTTTTGCAATATCGGTTTTTCAATATCAGTTTTTCGATATCAGTTTTTCAATATTTGTTTTTCAATATCGGTTCTAATATCGGTTTCAATATCGGTTTTTCAATATCGGTTTTTGAATATCGGTTCTAATATCGGTTTCAATATCGGTTTTTCAATATCGGTTCTAATATCGGATTCAATATCGGTTTTGCAATATCAGTTTTTCGATATCAGTTTTTCAATATTTGCTTTACAATATCGGTTTTTCCATATCGGTTCTAATATCGGATTCAATATCGGTTTTTCGATATCAGTTTTTCAATATTTGCTTTACAATATCGGTTTTTCAATATCGGTTTTGCAATATCAGTTTTTCGATATCAGTTTTTCAATATTTGCTTTACAATATCGGTTTTTCAATATCGGTTTAGAACAATATCGGTTTTGCAATATCAGTTTCTCAATATCAGTTTTTCGATATCAGTTTTTCAATATTTGTTTTTCAATATCGGTTCTAATATCGGTTTCAATATCGGTTTTGCAATATCGGTTTTTCAATATCAGTTTTTCGATATCAGTTTTTCAATATTTGTTTTTCAATATCGGTTTTTCAATATCGGTTCTAATATCGTTTTCAATATCGGTTTTTCAATATCGGTTTTTGAATATCGGTTCTAATATCGGTTTCAATATCGGTTTTTCAATATCGGTTCTAATATCGGTTTCAATATCGGTTTTGCAATATCAGTTTTTCGATATAAGTTTTTCGATATAGGTTTTTCAATATCGGTTTTTCAATATCGGTTCTAATATCGGTTTCAATATCGGTTTTTCAATATCGGTTTTTCAATATTTGTTCTCCAATATCGGTTTTTGAATATCGGTTCTAATATCGGATTCAATATCGGTTTTTCAATATCGGTTCTAATATCGGTTTCAATATCGGTTTTTCAATATCGGTTTTTGAATATCGGTTCTAATATCGGTTTCAATATCGGTTTTTCAATATCGGTTCTAATATCGGATTCAATATCGGTTTTGCAATATCAGTTTTTCGATATCAGTTTTTCAATATTTGCTTTACAATATCGGTTTTTCTATATCGGTTTAGAACAATATCGGTTTTGCAATATCAGTTTTTCGATATCAGTTTTTCAATATTTGCTTTACAATATCGGTTTTTCAATATCCGTTCTAATATCGGATTCAATATCGGTTTTTCAATATCAGTTTGTCGATATAGGTTTTTCAGTATCGGTTTTTCAATATCGGTTTTTCAATATCAGTTTTTCAATATTTGGTTTTCAATATCGGTTTTTGAATATCGGTTCTAATATCGGTTTCAATATCGGTTTTTCAATATCGGTTTTTCAATATCGGTTTTTCAATATCAGTTTTTCAATATTTGTTCTCCAATATCGGTTTTTGAATATCGGTTCTAATATCGGATTCAATATCGGTTTTTCAATATCGGTTTTTCAATATCGGTTCTAATATCGGTTTCAATATCGGTTTTTCAATATCGGTTTTTCAATATCGGTTTTTCAATATCAGTTTTTCGATATCAGTTTTTCAATATTTGCTTTACAATATCGGTTTTTCAATATGGGTTTAGAACAATATCGGTTTTGCAATATCAGTTTCTCAATATCAGTTTTTCGATATCAGTTTTTCAATATTTGTTTTTCAATATCGGTTTTTCAATATCGGTTCTAATATCGGTTTCAATATCGGTTTTGCAATATCAGTTTTTCGATATAAGTTTTCAATATCGGTTTTTCAATATTTGTTTTTCAATATCGGTTTTTTCAATATCAGTTTTTCAATATTTGATCTCCAATATTATCGGTTTTTGAATATCGGTTCTAATATCGGATTCAATATCGGTTTTTCAATATCGATTTTTCAATATCGGTTTTTCAATATCGGTTCTAATATCGGTTTCAATATCGGTTTTGCAATATCAGTTTTTCGATATAAGTTTTTCGATATAGGTTTTTCAATATGGGTTTTTCAATATCGGTTCTAATATCGGTTTCAATATCAGTTTTTCAATATCGGTTTTTCAATATCGGTTCTAATATCGGTTTCAATATCGGTTTTTCAATATCGGTTTTTCAATATTTGTTCTCCAATATCGGTTTTTGAATATCGGTTCTAATATCGGATTCAATATCGGTTTTTCAATATCGGTTTTTCAATATCGGTTCTAATATCGGTTTCAATATCGGTTTTGCAATATCAGTTTCTCAATATCAGTTTTTCGATATCAGTTTTTCTATATTTGTTTTTCAATATCGGTTCTAATATCGGTTTCAATATCGGTTTTGCAATATCGGTTTTTCAATATCAGTTTTTCGATATCAGTTTTTCAATATTTGTTTTTCAATTTCGGTTTTTCAATATCGGTTCTAATATCGGTTTCAATATCGGTTTTTCAATATCAGTTTTTCGATATAGGTTTTTCAATATCGGTTTTTCAAAATCGGTATTTCAATATCGGTTCTAATATCGGATTCAATATCGGTTTTTCAATATCGGTTTTTCGATATCAGTTTTTCAATATTTGCTTTACAATATCGGTTTTTCAATATCGGTTTAGAACAATATCGGTTTTGCAATATCAGTTTCTCAATATCAGTTTTTCGATATCAGTTTTTCAATATTTGTTTTTCAATATCGGTTCTAATATCGGTTTCAATATCGGTTTTGCAATATCGGTTTTTCAATATCAGTTTTTCGATATCAGTTTTTCAATATTTGTTTTTCAATATCGGTTTTTCAATATTGGTTCTAATATCGGTTTCAATATCGGTTTTTCAATATCGGTTCTAATATCGGTTTCAATATCGGTTTTTCAATATCGGTTCTAATATCGGATTCAATATCGGTTTTGCAATATCAGTTTTTCGATATCAGTTTTTCAATATTTGCTTTACAATATCGGTTTTTCAATATCGGTTCTAATATCGGATTCAATATCGGTTTTTCAATATCGGTTTTTCGATATCAGTTTTTCAATATTTGCTTTACAATATCGGTTTTTCAATATCGGTTTAGAACAATATCGGTTTTGCAATATCAGTTTTTCGATATCAGTTTTTCAATATTTGCTTTACAATATCGGTTTTTCAATATCCGTTCTAATATCGGATTCAATATCGGTTTTTCAATATCAGTTTTTCGATATAGGTTTTTCAGTATCGGTTTTTCAATATCGGTTTTTCAATATCAGTTTTTCAATATTTGGTTTTCAATATCGGTTTTTGAATATCGGTTCTAATATCGGTTTCAATATCGGTTTTTCAATATCGGTTTTTCAATATCGGTTTTTCAATATCAGTTTTTCAATATTTGTTCTCCAATATCGGTTTTTGAATATCGGTTCTAATATCGGATTCAATATCGGTTTTTCGATATCAGTTTTTCAATATTTGTTTTTCAATATCGGTTTTTCAATATCGGTTCTAATATCGGTTTCAATATCGGTTTTTCAATACCGGTTCTAATATCGGTTTCAATATCGGTTTTTCAATTTCGGTTTTTCAATATCGGTTTTTCAATATCAGTTTTTCGATATCAGTTTTTCAATATTTGCTTTACAATATCGGTTTTTCAATATGGGTTTAGAACAATATCGGTTTTGCAATATCAGTTTCTCAATATCAGTTTTTCGATATCAGTTTTTCAATATTTGTTTTTCAATATCGGTTTTTCAATATCGATTCTAATATCGGTTTCAATATCGGTTTTTCAATATCGGTATTTCAATATCGGTTCTAATATCGGATTCAATATCGGTTTTTCAATATCGGTTTTTCGATATCGGTTCTAATATCGGTTTCAATATCGGTTTTTCAATATCAGTTTTTCGATATCAGTTTTTCAATATTTGTTTTTCAATATCGGTTTTTCAATATCGGTTCTAATATCGGTTTCAATATCGGTTTTTCAATATCGGTTTTTCAATATTTGTTCTCCAATATCGGTTTTTGAATATCGGTTCTAATATCGGTTTCAATATCGGTTTTTCAATATCGGTTTTTCAATATCAGTTTTTCAATATTTGTTCTCCAATATCGGTTTTTGAATATCGGTTCTAATATCGGATTCAATATCGGTTTTTCAATATCGGTTTTTCAATATCAGTTTTTCGATATTTGTTTTTCAATATCGGTTTTTCAATATCGGTTCTAATATCGGTTTCAGTATCGGTTTTGCAATATCAGTTTTTCGATATAAGTTTTTCAATATCGGTTTTTCAATATCGGTTTTTCAATATTTGTTTTTCAATATCAGTTTTTTCAATATCAGTTTTTCAATATTTGTTCTCCAATATCGGTTTTTGAATATCGGTTCAAATATCGGATTCAATATCGGTTTTTCAATATCGATTTTTCAATATCGGTTTTTCAATATCGGTTTTTCAATATCGTTTCTAATATCGGTTTCAATATCGGTTTTGCAATATCAGTTTTTCGATATAAGTTTTTCGATATAGGTTTTTCAATATCGGTTTTTCAATATCGGTTCTAATATCGGTTTCAATATCAGTTTTTCAATATCGGTTTTTCAATATCGGTTCTAATATCGGTTTCAATATCGGTTTTTCAATATCAGTTTTTCGATATCAGTTTTTCAATATTTGTTTTTCAATATCGGTTTTTCAATATCGGTTCTAATATCGGTTTCAATATCGGTTTTTCAATATCAGTTTTTCAATATCAGTTTTTCAAAATTTGCTTTACAATATCGGTTTTTCAATGTCGGTTTAGAACAATATCGGTTTTGCAATATCAGTTTCTCAATATCAGTTTTTCGATATCAGTTTTTCAATATTTGTTTTTCAATATCGGTTCTAATATCGGTTTCAATATCGGTTTTGCAATATCGGTTTTTCAATATCAGTTTTTCGATATCAGTTTTTCAATATTTGTTTTTCAATATCGGTTCTAATATCGGTTTCAATATCGGTTTTTCAATATCGGTTTTTGAATATCGGTTCTAATATCGGTTGCAATATCGGTTTTTCAATATCGGTTCTAATATCGGATTCAATATCGGTTTTGCAATATCAGTTTTTCGATATCAGTTTTTCAATATTTGCTTTACAATATCGGTTTTTCAATATCGGTTCTAATATCGGATTCAATATCGGTTTTTCGATATCAGTTTTTCAATATTTGCTTTACAATATCGGTTTTTCAATATCGGCTTTGCAATATCAGTTTTTCGATATCAGTTTTTCAATATTTGCTTTACAATATCGGTTTTTCAATATCGGTTTAGAACAATATCGGTTTTGCAATATCAGTTTCTCAATATCAGTTTTTCGATATCAGTTTTTCAATATTTGTTTTTCAATATCGGTTCTAATATCGGTTTCAATATCGGTTTTGCAATATCGGTTTTTCAATATCAGTTTTTCGATATCAGTTTTTCAATATTTGTTTTTCAATATCGGTTTTTCAATATCGGTTCTAATATCGGTTTCAATATCGGTTTTTCAATATCGGTTTTTGAATATCGGTTCTAATATCGGTTTCAATATCGGTTTTTCAATATCGGTTCTAATATCGGATTCAATATCGGTTTTGCAATATCAGTTTTTCGATATCAGTTTTTCAATATTTGCTTTACAATATCGGTTTTTCAATATCGGTTCTAATATCGGATTCAATATCGGTTTTTCAATATCGGTTTTTCGATATCAGTTTTTCAATATTTGCTTTACAATATCGGTTTTTCAATATCGGTTTAGAACAATATCGGTTTTGCAATATCAGTTTTTCGATATCAGTTTTTCAATATTTGCTTTACAATATCGGTTTTTCAATATCCGTTCTAATATCGGATTCAATATCGGTTTTTCAATATCAGTTTGTCGATATAGGTTTTTCAGTATCGGTTTTTCAATATCGGTTTTTCAATATCAGTTTTTCAATATTTGGTTTTCAATATCGGTTTTTGAATATCGGTTCTAATATCGGTTTCAATATCGGTTTTTCAATATCGGTTTTTCAATATCGGTTTTTCAATATCAGTTTTTCAATATTTGTTCTCCAATATCGGTTTTTGAATATCGGTTCTAATATCGGATTCAATATCGGTTTTTCAATATCGGTTTTTCAATATCGGTTCTAATATCGGTTTCAATATCGGTTTTTCAATATCGGTTTTTCAATATCGGTTTTTCAATATCAGTTTTTCGATATCAGTTTTTCAATATTTGCTTTACAATATCGGTTTTTCAATATGGGTTTAGAACAATATCGGTTTTGCAATATCAGTTTCTCAATATCAGTTTTTCGATATGAGTTTTTCAATATTTGTTTTTCAATATCGGTTTTTCAATATCGGTTCTAATATCGGTTTCAATATCGGTTTTGCAATATCAGTTTTTCGATATAAGTTTTCAATATCGGTTTTTCAATATCGGTTTTTCAATATTTGTTTTTCAATATCGGTTTTTTCAATATCAGTTTTTCAATATTTGTTCTCCAATATTATCGGTTTTTGAATATCGGTTCTAATATCGGATTCAATATCGGTTTTTCAATATCGATTTTTCAATATCGGTTTTTCAATATCGGTTCTAATATCGGTTTCAATATCGGTTTTGCAATATCAGTTTTTCGATATAAGTTTTTCGATATAGGTTTTTCAATATCGGTTCTAATATCGGTTTCAATATCAGTTTTTCAATATCGGTTTTTCAATATCGATTCTAATATCGGTTTCAATATCGGTTTTTGAATATCGGTTTTTCAATATTTGTTCTCCAATATCGGTTTTTGAATATCGGTTCTAATATCGGATTCAATATCGGTTTTTCAATATCGGTTCTAATATCGGTTTCAATATCGGTTTTTCAATATCGGTTTTTGAATATCGGTTCTAATATCGGTTTCAATATCGGTTTTTCAATATCGGTTCTAATATCGGATTCAATATCGGTTTTGCAATATCAGTTTTTCGATATCAGTTTTTCAATATTTGCTTTACAATATCGGTTTTTCAATATCGGTTCTAATATCGGATTCAATATCGGTTTTTCAATATCGGTTTTTCGATATCAGTTTTTCAATATTTGCTTTACAATATCGGTTTTTCAATATCGGTTTAGAACAATATCGGTTTTGCAATATCAGTTTTTCGATATCAGTTTTTCAATATTTGCTTTACAATATCGGTTTTTCAATATCCGTTCTAATATCGGATTCAATATCGGTTTTTCAATATCAGTTTGTCGATATAGGTTTTTCAGTATCGGTTTTTCAATATCGGTTTTTCAATATCAGTTTTTCAATATTTGGTTTTCAATATCGGTTTTTGAATATCGGTTCTAATATCGGTTTCAATATCGGTTTTTCAATATCGGTTTTTCAATATCGGTTTTTCAATATCAGTTTTTCAATATTTGTTCTGCAATATCGGTTTTTGAATATCGGTTCTAATATCGGATTCAATATCGGTTTTTCAATATCGGTTTTTCAATATCGGTTCTAATATCGGTTTCAATATCGGTTTTTCAATATCGGTTTTTCAATATCGGTTTTTCAATATCAGTTTTTCGATATCAGTTTTTCAATATTTGCTTTACAATATCGGTTTTTCAATATGGGTTTAGAACAATATCGGTTTTGCAATATCAGTTTCTCAATATCAGTTTTTCGATATCAGTTTTTCAATATTTGTTTTTCAATATCGGTTTTTCAATATCGGTTCTAATATCGGTTTCAATATCGGTTTTGCAATATCAGTTTTTCGATATAAGTTTTCAATATCGGTTTTTCAATATCGGTTTTTCAATATTTGTTTTTCAATATCGGTTTTTTCAATATCAGTTTTTCAATATTTGTTCTCCAATATTATCGGTTTTTGAATATCGGTTCTAATATCGGATTCAATATCGGTTTTTCAATATCGGTTCTAATATCGGATTCAATATCGGTTTTTCAATATCGGTTTTTCGATATCAGTTTTTCAATATTTGCTTTACAATATCGGTTTTTCAATATCGGTTTAGAACAATATCGGTTTTGCAATATCAGTTTTTCGATATCAGTTTTTCAATATTTGCTTTACAATATCGGTTTTTCAATATCCGTTCTAATATCGGATTCAATATCGGTTTTTCAATATCAGTTTTTCGATATAGGTTTTTCAGTATCGGTTTTTCAATATCGGTTTTTCAATATCAGTTTTTCAATATTTGGTTTTCAATATCGGTTTTTGAATATCGGTTCTAATATCGGTTTCAATATCGGTTTTTCAATATCGGTTTTTCAATATCGGTTTTTCAATATCAGTTTTTCAATATTTGTTCTCCAATATCGGTTTTTGAATATCGGTTCTAATATCGGATTCAATATCGGTTTTTCGATATCAGTTTTTCAATATTTGTTTTTCAATATCGGTTTTTCAATATCGGTACTAATATCGGTTTCAATATCGGTTTTTCAATATCGGTTCTAATATCGGTTTCAATATCGGTTTTTCAATTTCGGTTTTTCAATATCGGTTTTTCAATATCAGTTTTTCGATATCAGTTTTTCAATATTTGCTTTACAATATCGGTTTTTCAATATGGGTTTAGAACAATATCGGTTTTGCAATATCAGTTTCTCAATAACAGTTTTTCGATATCAGTTTTTGAATATTTGTTTTTCAATATCGGTTTTTCAATATCGATTCTAATATCGGTTTCAATATCGGTTTTTCAATATCGGTATTTCAATATCGGTTCTAATATCGGATTCAATATCGGTTTTTCAATATCGGTTTTTCGATATCAGTTTTTCAATATTTGCTTTACAATATCGGTTTTTCAATATCGGTTTAGAACAATATCGGTTTTGCAATATCAGTTTCTCAATATCAGTTTTTCGATATCAGTTTTTCAATATTTGTTTTTCAATATCGGTTCTAATATCGGTTTCAATATCGGTTTTGCAATATCGGTTTTTCAATATCAGTTTTTCGCTATCAGTTTTTCAATATTTGTTTTTCAATATCGGTTTTTCAATATTGGTTCTAATATCGGTTTCAATATCGGTTTTTCAATATCGGTTTTTGAATATCGGTTCTAATATCGGTTTCAATATCGGTTTTTCAATATCGGTTCTAATATCGGATTCAATATCGGTTTTGCAATATCAGTTTTTCGATATCAGTTTTTCAATATTTGCTTTACAATATCGGTTTTTCAATATCGGTTCTAATATCGGATTCAATATCGGTTTTTCAATATCGGTTTTTCGATATCAGTTTTTCAATATTTGCTTTACAATATCGGTTTTTCAATATCGGTTTAGAACAATATCGGTTTTGCAATATCAGTTTTTCGATATCAGTTTTTCAATATTTGCTTTACAATATCGGTTTTTCAATATCCGTTCTAATATCGGATTCAATATCGGTTTTTCAATATCAGTTTTTCGATATAGGTTTTTCAGTATCGGTTTTTCAATATCGGTTTTTCAATATCAGTTTTTCAATATTTGGTTTTCAATATCGGTTTTTGAATATCGGTTCTAACATCGGTTTCAATATCGGTTTTTCAATATCGGTTTTTCAATATCGGTTTTTCAATATCAGTTTTTCAATATTTGTTCTCCAATATCGGTTTTTGAATATCGGTTCTAATATCGGATTCAATATCGGTTTTTCGATATCAGTTTTTCAATATTTGTTTTTCAATATCGGTTCTAATATCGGTTTCAATATCGGTTTTTCAATATCGGTTCTAATATCGGTTTCAATATCGGTTTTTCAATTTCGGTTTTTCAATATCGGTTTTTCAATATCAGTTTTTCGATATCAGTTTTTCAATATTTGCTTTACAATATCGGTTTTTCAATATGGGTTTAGAACAATATCGGTTTTGCAATATCAGTTTCTCAATATCAGTTTTTCGATATCAGTTTTTCAATATTTGTTTTTCAATATCGGTTTCAATATCGGTTTTTCAATATCGGTTTTTCAATATCGGTTTTTCAATATCAGTTTTTCAATATTTGTTCTCCAATATCGGTTTTTGAATATCGGTTCTAATATCGGATTCAATATCGGTTTTCCAATATCGGTTTTTCAATATCAGTTTTTCGATATCAGTTTTTCAATATTTGTTCTCCAATATCGGTTTTTGAATATCGGTTCTAATATCGGATTCAATATCGGTTTTTCAATATCGGTTTTTCAATATCGGTTTTTCAATATCGGTTTTTCAATATCGGTTTTTCAATATCAGTTTTTCAATATTTGTTCTCCAATATCGGTTTTTGAATATCGGTTCTAATATCGGATTCAATATCGGTTTTTCGATATCGGTTTTTCAATATCAGTTTTTCGATATCAGTTTTTCAATATTTGTTTTTCAATATCGGTTTTTCAATATCGTTCCTAATATCGGTTTCAATATCGGTTTTTCAATATCGGTTTTTCAATATCGGTTCTAATATCGGTTTTAATATCGGTTTTTCAATATCGGCTTTTCAATATCGGTTTTTCAATATCAGTTTTTCGATATCAGTTTTTCAATATTTGCTTTACAATATCGGTTTTTCAATATGGGTTTAGAACAATATCGGTTTTGCAATATCAGTTTTTCAATATCAGTTTTTCGATATCAGTTTTTCAATATTTGTTTTTCAATATCGGTTTTTCAATATCGGTTCTAATATCGGTTTCAATATCGGTTTTGCAATATCAGTTTTTCGATATAAGTTTTTCAATATCGGTTTTTCAATATTTGTTTTTCAATATCGGTTTTTTCAATATCAGTTTTTCAATATTTGTTCTCCAATATCGGTTTTTGAATATCGGTTCTAATATCGGATTCAATATCGGTTTTTCAATATCGATTTTTCAATATCGGTTTTTCAATATCGGTTCTAATATCGGTTTCAATATCGGTTTTGCAATATCAGTTTTTCGATATAAGTTTTTCGATATAGGTTTTTCAATATCGGTTTTTCAATATCGGTTCTAATATCGGTTTCAATATCAGTTTTTCAATATCGGTTTTTCAATATCGGTTCTAATATCGGTTTCAATATCGGTTTTTCAATATCGGTTTTTCAATATCGGTTTTTCAATATCAGTTTTTCAATATTTGTTCTCCAATATCGGTTTTTGAATATCGGTTCTAATATCGGATTCAATATCGGTTTTTCAATATCGGTTTTTCAATATCAGTTTTTCGATATCAGTTTTTCAATATTTGTTCTCCAATATCGGTTTTTGAATATCGGTTCTAATATCGGATTCAATATCGGTTTTTCAATATCGGTTTTTCAATATCAGTTTTTCGATATCAGTTTTTCAATATTTGTTTTTCAATATCGGTTTTTCAATATCGGTTCTAATATCGGTTTCAATATCGGTTTTTCAATATCGGTTTTTCAATATCGGTTCTAATATCGGTTTCTATATCGGTTCTAATATCGGTTTCAATATCGGTTTTGCAATATCAGTTTTTCGATATAAGTTTTTCGATATAGGTTTTTCAATATCGGTTTTTCAATATCGGTTCTAATATCGGTTTCAATATCAGTTTTTCAATATCGGTTTTTCAATATCGGTTCTAATATCGGTTTCAATATCGGTTTTTCAATATCGGTTTTTCAATATCGGTTTTTCAATATCGGTTTTTCAATATCAGTTTTTCAATATTTCTTCTCCAATATCGGTTTTTGAATATCGGTTCAAATATCGGATTCAATATCGGTTTTTCAATATCGGTTCTAATATCGGTTTCAATATCGGTTTTTCAATATCGGTTTTTCAATATCGGTTTTTCAATATCGGTTTTTCAATATCGGTTTTTCAATATCAGTTTTTCAATATTTGTTCTCCAATATCGGTTTTTGAATATCGGTTCTAATATCGGATTCAATATCGGTTTTTCGATATCGGTTTTTCAATATCAGTTTTTCGATATCAGTTTTTCAATATTTGTTTTTCAATATCGGTTCTAATATCGGTTTCAATATCGGTTTTTCAATATCGGTTTTTCAATATCGGTTCTAATATCGGTTTTAATATCGGTTTTTCAATATCGGCTTTTCAATATCGGTTTTTCAATATCAGTTTTTCGATATCAGTTTTTCAATATTTGCTTTACAATATCGGTTTTTCAATATGGGTTTAGAACAATATCGGTTTTGCAATATCAGTTTCTCAATATCAGTTTTTCGATATCAGTTTTTCAATATTTGTTTTTCAATATCGGTTTTTCAATATCGGTTCTAATATCGGTTTCAATATCGGTTTTGCAATATCAGTTTTTCGATATAAGTTTTTCAATATCGGTTTTTCAATATTTGTTTTTCAATATCGGTTTTTTCAATATCAGTTTTTCAATATTTGTTCTCCAATATCGGTTTTTGAATATCGGTTCTAATACCGGATTCAATATCGGTTTTTCAATATCGATTTTTCAATATCGGTTTTTCAATATCGGTTCTAATATCGGTTTCAATATCGGTTTTGCAATATCGGTTTTTCAATATCGGTTTTTCAATATCAGTTTTTCAATATTTGTTCTCCAATATCGGTTTTTGAATATCGGTTCTAATATCGGATTCAATATCGGTTTTTCAATATCGGTTTTTCAATATCAGTTTTTCGATATCAGTTTTTCAATATTTGTTCTCCAATATCGGTTTTTGAATATCGGTTCTAATATCGGATTCAATATCGGTTTTTCAATATCGGTTTTTCAATATCAGTTTTTCGATATCAGTATTTCAATATTTGTTTTTCAATATCGGTTTTTCAATATCGGTTCTAATATCGGTTTCAATATCGGTTTTTCAATATCGGTTTTTCAATATCGGTTCTAATATCGGTTTCAATATCGGTTCTAATATCGGTTTCAATATCGGTTTTGCAATATCAGTTTTTCGATATAAGTTTTTCGATATAGGTTTTTCAATATCGGTTTTTCAATATCGGTTCTAATATCGGTTTCAATATCAGTTTTTCAATATCGGTTTTTCAATATCGGTTCTAATATCGGTTTCAATATCGGTTTTTCAATATCGGTTTTTCAATATCGGTTTTTCAATATCGGTTTTTCAATATCAGTTTTTCAATATTTGTTCTCCAATATCGGTTTTTGAATATCGGTTCTAATATCGGATTCAATATCGGTTTCAATATCGGTTCTAATATCGGTTTCAATATCGGTTTTGCAATATCAGTTTTTCGATATAAGTTTTTCGATATAGGTTTTTCAATATCGGTTTTTCAATATCGGTTTTTCAATATCGGTTCTAATATCGGTTTCAATATCAGTTTTTCAATATCGGTTTTTCAATATCGGTTCTAATATCGGTTTCAATATCGGTTTTTCAATATCGGTTCTAATATCGGTTTCAATATCGGTTTTTCAATATCAGTTTTTCGATATCAGTTTTTCAATATTTGTTTTTCAATATCGGTTTTTCAATATCGGTTCTAATATCGGTTTCAATATCGGTTTTTCAATATCGGTTTTTCAATATCAGTTTTTCGATATCAGTTTTTCAATATTTGCTTTACAATATCGGTTTTTCAATATCGGTTTAGAACAATATAGGTTTTGCAATATCAGTTTCTCAATATCAGTTTTGCGATATCAGTTTTTCAATATTTGTTTTTCAATATCGGTTTTTCAATATCGGTTCTAACATCGGTTTCAATATCGGTTTTGCAATATCAGTTTTTCGATATAGGTTTTTCAATATCGGTTTTTCAATATCAGTTTTTCAATATTTGTTTTTCAATATCGGTTTTTCAATATCGGTTCTAATATCGGTTTCAATATCGGTTTTTCAATATCAGTTTTTCGATATCAGTTTTTCAATATTTGCTTTACAATATCGGTTTTTCAATATCCGTTCTAATATCGGATTCAATATCGGTTTTTCAATATCAGTTTTTCGATATAGGTTTTTCAGTATCGGTTTTTCAATATCGGTTTTTCAATATCAGTTTTTCAATATTTGGTTTTCAATATCGGTTTTTGAATATCGGTTCTAATATCGGTTTTTCAATATCGGTTTTTCAATATCGGTTTTTCAATATCGGTTTTTCAATATCAGTTTTTCAATATTTGTTCTCCAATATCGGTTTTTGAATATCGGTTCTAATATCGGATTCAATATCGGTTTTTCAATATCGGTTTTTCAATATCAGTTTTTCGATATCAGTTTTTCAATATTTGTTTTTCAATATTTGCTTTACAATATCGGTTTTTCAATATGGGTTTAGAACAATATCGGTTTTGCAATATCAGTTTCTCAATATCAGTTTTTCGATATCAGTTTTTCAATATTTGTTTTTCAATATCGGTTTTTCAATATCGGTTCTAATATCGGTTTCAATATCGGTTTTGCAATATCAGTTTTTCGATATAAGTTTTTCAATATCGGTTTTTCAATATTTGTTTTTCAATATCGGTTTTTCAATATCGGTTCTAATATCGGTTTCAATATCGGTTTTTCAATATCGGTTTTTCAATATCGGTTCTAATATCGGTTTCAATATCGGTTCTAATATCGGTTTCAATATCGGTTTTGCAATATCAGTTTTTCGATATAAGTTTTTCGATATAGGTTTTTCAATATCGGTTTTTCAATATCGGTTCTAATATCGGTTTCAATATCAGTTTTTCAATATCGGTTTTTCAATATCGGTTCTAATATCGGTTTCAATATCGGTTTTTCAATATCGGTTTTTCAATATCGGTTTTTCAATATCGGTTTTTCAATATCAGTTTTTCAATATTTGTTCTCCAATATCGGTTTTTGAATATCGGTTCTAATATCGGATTCAATATCGGTTTTTCAATATCGGCTCTAATATCGGTTTCAATATCGGTTTTGCAATATCAGTTTTTCGATATAAGTTTTTCGATATAGGTTTTTCAATATCGGTTTTTCAATATCGGTTCTAATATCGGTTTCAATATCAGTTTTTCAATATCGGTTTTTCAATATCGGTTCTAATATCGGTTTCAATATCGGTTTTCCAATATCAGTTTTTCGATATCAGTTTTTCAATATTTGTTTTTCAATATCGGTTTTTCAATATCGGTTCTAATATCGGTTTCAATATCGGTTTTTCAATATCGGTTTTTCAATATCAGTTTTTCGATATCAGTTTTTCAATATTTGCTTTACAATATCGGTTTTTCAATATCGGTTTAGAACAATATAGGTTTTGCAATATCAGTTTCTCAATATCAGTTTTTCGATATCAGTTTTTCAATATTTGTTTTTCAATATCGGTTTTTCAATATCGGTTCTAACATCGGTTTCAATATCGGTTTTGCAATATCAGTTTTTCGATATAGGTTTTTCAATATCGGTTTTTCAATATCAGTTTTTCAATATTTGTTTTTCAATATCGGTTTTTCAATATCGGTTCTAATATCGGTTTCAATATCGGTTTTTCAATATCAGTTTTTCGATATCAGTTTTTCAATATTTGCTTTACAATATCGGTTTTTCAATATCCGTTCTAATATCGGATTCAATATCGGTTTTTCAATATCAGTTTTTCGATATAAGTTTTTCAGTATCGGTTTTTCAATATCGGTTTTTCAATATCAGTTTTTCAATATTTGGTTTTCAATATCGGTTTTTGAATATCGGTTCTAATATCGGTTTCAATATCGGTTTTTCAATATCGGTTTTTCAATATCGGTTTTTGAATATCAGTTTTTCAATATTTGTTCTCCAATATCGGTTTTTGAATATCGGTTCTAATATCGGATTCAATATCGGTTTTTCAATATCGGTTTTTCAATATCAGTTTTTCAATATTTGCTTTACAATATCGGTTTTTCAATGTCGGTTTAGAACTATATCGGTTTTGCAATATCAGTTTCTCAATATCAGTTTTTCGATATCAGTCTTTCAATATTTGTTTTTCAATATCGGTTCTAATATCGGTTTCAATATCGGTTTTGCAATATCGGTTTATCAATATCAGTTTTTCGATATCAGTTTTTCAATATTGGTTTTTCAATATCGGTTTTTCAATATCGGTTCTAATATCGGTTTCAATATCGGTTTTTCAATATCAGTTTTTCGATATAGGTTTTTCAATATCGGTTTTTCAATATCGGTTTTTCAATATCAGTTTTTCAATATTTGTTTTCAATATCGGTTTTTGAATATCGGTTCTAATATCGGTTTTTCAATATCGGTTTTTCAATATCGTTTTTTCAATATTTGTTTTTCAATATCGGTTTTTCAATATCAGTTTTTCAATATTTGTTCTCCAATATCGGTTTTTGAATATCGGTTCTAATATCGGATTCAATATCGGTTTTTCAATATCGGTTTTTCAATATCAGTTTTTCAATATTTGCTTTACAATATCGGTTTTTCAATGTCGGTTTAGAACTATATCGGTTTTGCAATATCAGTTTCTCAATATCAGTTTTTCGATATCAGTTTTTCAATATTTGTTTTTCAATATCGGTTCTAATATCGGTTTCAATATCGGTTTTGCAATATCGGTTTATCAATATCAGTTTTTCGATATCAGTTTTTCAATATTGGTTTTTCAATATCGGTTTTTCAATATCGGTTCTAATATCGGTTTCAATATCGGTTTTTCAATATCAGTTTTTCGATATCAGTTTTTCAATATTTGTTTTTCAATATCGGTTTTTCAATATCGGTTCTAATATCGGTTTCAATATCGGTTTTTCAATATCGGTTTTTCAATATCGGTTCTAATATCGGTTTCAATATCGGTTTTTCAATTTCGGTTTTTCAATATCGGTTTTTCAATATCAGTTTTTCGATATCAGTTTTTCAATATTTGCTTTACAATATCGGTTTTTCAATATGGGTTTAGAACAATATCGGTTTTGCAATATCAGTTTCTCAATATCAGTTTTTCGATATCAGTTTTTCAATATTTGTTTTTCAATATCGGTTTTTCAATATCGGTTCTAATATCGGTTTCAATATCGGTTTTGCAATATCAGTTTTTCGATATAAGTTTTTCAATATCGGTTTTTCAATATTTGTTTTTCAATATCGGTTTTTTCAATATCAGTTTTTCAATATTTGTTCTCCAATATCGGTTTTTGAATATCGGTTCTAATATCGGATTCAATATCGGTTTTTCAAAATCGATTTTTCAATATCGGTTTTTCAATATCGGTTCTAATATCGGTTTTGCAATATCAGTTTTTCGATATAAGTTTTTCGATATAGGTTTTTCAATATCGGTTTTTCAATATCGGTTCTAATATCGGTTTCAATATCAGTTTTTCAATATCGGTTTTTCAATATCGATTCTAATATCGGTTTCAATATCGGTTTTTCAATATCGGTTTTTCAATATCGGTTTTTCAATATCGGTTTTTCAATATCAGTTTTTCAATATTTGTTCTCCAATATCGGTTTTTGAATATCGGTTCTAATATCGGATTCAATATCGGTTTTTCAATATCGGTTTTTCAATATCAGTTTTTCGATATCAGTTTTTCAATATTTGTTCTCCAATATCGGTTTTTCAATATCGGTTCTAATATCGGTTTCAATATCGGTTTTTCAATATCAGTTTTTCGATATCAGTTTTTCTATATTTGTTCTCCAATATCGGTTTTTCAATATCGGTTCTAATATCGGTTTCAATATCGGTTTTGCAATATCAGTTTTTCGATATAAGTTTTTCAATATCGGTTTTTCAATATCGGTTTTTCAATATTTGTTTTTCAATATCGGTTTTTTCAATATCAGTTTTTCAATATTTGTTCTCCAATATCGGTTTTTGAATATCGGTTCTAATATCGGATTCAATATCGGTTTTTCAATATCGATTTTTCAATATCGGTTCTAATATCGGTTTCAATATCGGTTTTGCAATATCAGTTTTTCGATATAAGTTTTTCGATATAGGTTTTGCAATATCGGTTTTTCAATATCGGTTCTAATATCGGTTTCAATATCAGTTTTTCAATATCGGTTTTTCAATATCGGTTCTAATATCGGTTTCAATATCGGTTTTTCAATATCAGTTTTTCGATATCAGTTTTTCAATATTTGTTTTTCAATATCGGTTTTTCAATATCGGTTCTAATATCGGTTTCAATATCGGTTTTTCAATATCGGTTTTTCAATATCAGTTTTTCGATATCAGTTTTTCAATATTTGCTTTACAATATCGGTTTTTCAATATCGGTTTAGAACAATATCGGTTTTGCAATATCGGTTTCTCAATATCAGTCTTTCGATATCAGTTTTTCAATATTTGTTTTTCAATATCGGTTTTTCAATATCGGTTTTTCAATATCGGTTCTAACATCGGTTTCAATATCGGTTTTGCAATATCAGTTTTTCGATATAGGTTTTTCAATATCAGTTTTTCAATATTTGTTCTCCAATATCGGTTTTTGAATATCGGTTCTAATATCGGATTCAATATCGGTTTTTCAATATCGATTTTTCAATATCGGTTCTAATATCGGTTTCAATATCGGTTTTGCAATATCAGTTTTTCGATATAAGTTTTTCGATATAGGTTTTGCAATATCGGTTTTTCAATATCGGTTCTAATATCGGTTTCAATATCAGTTTTTCAATATCGGTTTTTCAATATCGGTTCTAATATCGGTTTCAATATCGGTTTTTCAATATCAGTTTTTCGATATCAGTTTTTCAATATTTGTTTTTCAATATCGGTTTTTCAATATCGGTTCTAATATCGGTTTCAATATCGGTTTTTCAATATCGGTTTTTCAATATCAGTTTTTCGATATCAGTTTTTCAATATTTGCTTTACAATATCGGTTTTTCAATATCGGTTTAGAACAATATCGGTTTTGCAATATCGGTTTCTCAATATCAGTCTTTCGATATCAGTTTTTCAATATTTGTTTTTCAATATCGGTTTTTCAATATCGGTTTTTCAATATCGGTTCTAACATCGGTTTCAATATCGGTTTTGCAATATCAGTTTTTCGATATAGGTTTTTCAATATCGGTTTTTCAATATCAGTTTTTCAATATTTGTTTTTCAATATCGGTTTTTCAATATCGGTTCTAATATCGGTTTCAATATCGGTTTTTCAATATCAGTTTTTCGATATCAGTTTTTCAATATTTGCTTTACAATATCGGTTTTTCAATATCCGTTCTAATATCGGATTCAATATCGGTTTTTCAATATCAGTTTTTCGATATAGGTTTTTCAGTATCGGTTTTTCAATATCGGTTTTTCAATATCAGTTTTTCAATATTTGGTTTTCAATATCGGTTTTTGAATATCGGTTCTAATATCGGTTTCAATATCGGTTTTTCAATATCGGTTTTTCAATATCGGTTTTTCAATATCAGTTTTTCAATATTTGTTCTCCAATATCGGTTTTTGAATATCGGTTCTAATATCGGATTCAATATCGGTTTTTCAATATCGGTTTTTCAATATCAGTTTTTCGATATCAGTTTTTCAATATTTGTTTTTCAATATCGGTTTTTTCAATATCGGTTCTAATATCGGTTTTGCAATATCAGTTTTTCGATATAAGTTTTTCGATATAGGTTTTTCAATATCGGTTTTTCAATATCGGTTCTAATATCGGTTTCAATATCAGTTTTTCAATATCGGTTTTTCAATATCGATTCTAATATCGGTTTCAATATCGGTTTTTAAATATCGGTTTTTCAATATGGGTTTTTCAATATCAGTTTTTCAATATTTGTTCTCCAATATCGGTTTTTGAATATCGGTTCTAATATCGGATTCAATATCGGTTTTTCAATATCGGTTTTTCAATATCAGTTTTTCGATATCAGTTTTTCAATATTTGTTCTCCAATATCGGTTTTTGAATATCGGTTCTAATATCGGATTCAATATCGGTTTTTCAATATCGGTTTTGCAATATCAGTTTCTCAATATCAGTTTTTCGATATCAGTTTTTCAATATTTGTTTTTCAATATCGGTTTTTCAATATCGGTTCTAATATCGGTTTCAATATCGGTTTTGCAATATCAGTTTTTCGATATAAGTTTTTCAATATCGGTTTTTCAATATTTATTTTTCAATATCGGTTTTTTCAATATCAGTTTTTCAATATTTGTTCTCCAATATCGGTTTTTGAATATCGGTTCTAATATCGGATTCAATATCGGTTTTTCAATATCGATTTTTCAATATCGGTTTTTCAATATCGGTTCTAATATCGGTTTCAATATCGGTTTTGTAATATCAGTTTTTCGATATAAGTTTTTCGATATAGGTTTTTCAATATCGGTTTTTCAATATCGGTTCTAATATCGGTTTCAATATCAGTTTTTCAATATCGGTTTTTCAATATCGGTTCTAATATCGGTTTCAATATCGGTTTTTCAATATCGGTTTTTCAATATCGGTTTTTCAATATCAGTTTTTCAATATATGTTCTCCAATATCGGTTTTTGAATATCGGTTCTAATATCGGATTCAATATCGGTTTTTCAATATCGGTTTTTCAATATCAGTTTTTCGATATCAGTTTTTCAATATTTGTTCTCCAATATCGGTTTTTCAATATCGGTTCTAATATCGGTTTCTATATCGGGTTTTCAATATCGGTTTTTCGATATCAGTTTTTCTATATTTGTTCTCCAATATCGGTTTTTCAATATCGGTTCTAATATCGGTTTCAATATCGGTTTTGCAATATCAGTTTTTCGATATAAGTTTTTCAATATCGGTTTTTCAATATCGGTTTTTCAATATCGGTTTTTCAATATTTGTTTTTCAATATCGGTTTTTTCAATATCAGTTTTTCAATATTTGTTCTCCAATATCGGTTTTTGAATATCGGTTCTAATATTGGATTCAATATCGGTTTTTCAATATCGATTTTTCAATATCGGTTCTAATATCGGTTTCAATATCGGTTTTTCAATATCGGTTTTTCAATATCGGTTTTTCAATATCAGTTTTTCAATATTTGATCTCCAATATCGGTTTTTGAATATCGGTTCTAATATCGGATTCAATATCGGTTTTTCAATATCGGTTTTTCAATATCGGTTCTAATATCGGTTTCAATATCGGTTTTTCAATATCGGTTTTTCAATATCGGTTTTTCAATATCGGTTTTTCAATATCAGTTTTTCAATATTTGTTCTCCAATATCGGTTTTTCAATATCGGTTCTAATATCGGTTTCAATATCGGTTTTGCAATATCAGTTTTTCGATATAAGTTTTTCAATATCGGTTTTTCAATATCGGTTTTTCAATATCAGTTTTTCGATATCAGTTTTTCAATATTTGTTCTCCAATATCGGTTTTTCAATATCGGTTCTAATATCGGTTTCTATATCGGTTTTTCAATATCGGTTTTTCGATATCAGTTTTTCTATATTTGTTCTCCAATATCGGTTTTTCAATATCGATTTTTCAATATCGGTTCTAATATCGGTTTCAATATCGGTTTTGCAATATCAGTTTTTCGATATAAGTTTTTCGATATAGGTTTTGCAATATCGGTTTTTCAATATCGGTTCTAATATCGGTTTCAATATCAGTTTTTCAATATCGGTTTTTCAATATCGGTTCTAATATCGGTTTCAATATCGGTTTTTCAATATCGGTTTTTCAATATCGGTTTTTCAATATCGGTTTTTCAATATCAGTTTTTCAATATTTGTTCTCCAATATCGGTTTTTGAATATCGGTTCTAATATCGGATTCAATATCGGTTTTTCAATATCGGTTCTAATATCGGTTTCAATATCAGTTTTTCAATATCGGTTTTTCAATATCGGTTCTAATATCGGTTTCAATATCGGTTTTTCAATATCAGTTTTTCGATATCAGTTTTTCAATATTTGTTTTTCAATATCGGTTTTTCAATATCGGTTCTAATATCGGTTTCAATATCGGTTTTTCAATATCGGTTTTTCAATATCAGTTTTTCGATATCAGTTTTTCAATATTTGCTTTACAATATCGGTTTTTCAATATCGGTTTAGAACAATATCGGTTTTGCAATATCAGTTTCTCAATATCGGTTTTTTCAATATCAGTTTTTCAATATTTGTTCTCCAATATCGGTTTTTGAATATCGGTTCTAATATCGGATTCAATATCGGTTTTTCAATATCGATTTTTCAATATCGGTTCTAATATCGGTTTCAATATCGGTTTTGCAATATCAGTTTTTCGATATAAGTTTTTCGATATAGGTTTTGCAATATCGGTTTTTCAATATCGGTTCTAATATCGGTTTCAATATCAGTTTTTCAATATCGGTTTTTCAATATCGGTTCTAATATCGGTTTCAATATCGGTTTTTCAATATCAGTTTTTCGATATCAGTTTTTCAATATTTGTTTTTCAATATCGGTTTTTCAATATCGCTTCTAATATCGGTTTCAATATCGGTTTTTCAATATCGGTTTTTCAATATCAGTTTTTCGATATCAGTTTTTCAATATTTGCTTTACAATATCGGTTTTTCAATATCGGTTTAGAACAATATCGGTTTCTCAATATCAGTCTTTCGATATCAGTTTTTCAATATTTGTTTTTCAATATCGGTTTTTCAATATCGGTTCTAACATCGGTTTCAATATCGGTTTTGTAATATCAGTTTTTCGATATAGGTTTTTCAATATCGGTTTTTCAATATCAGTTTTTCAATATTTGTTTTTCAATATCGGTTTTTCAATATCGGTTCTAATATCGGATTCAATATCGGTTTTTCAATATCGGTTTTTCAATATCAGTTTTTCGATATCAGTTTTTCAATATTTGTTTTTCAATATCGGTTTTTTCAATATCAGTTTTTCAATATCGGTTTTTTCAATATCAGTTTTTCAATATTTGTTCTCCAATATCGGTTTTTGAATATCGGTTCTAATATCGGATTCAATATCGGTTTTTCAAAATCGATTTTTCAATATCGGTTTTTCAATATCGGTTCTAATATCGGTTTTGCAATATCAGTTTTTCGATATAAGTTTTTCGATATAGGTTTTTCAATATCGGTTTTTCAATATCGGTTCTAATATCGGTTTCAATATCAGTTTTTCAATATCGGTTTTTCAATATCGGTTCTAATATCGGATTCAATATCGGTTTTTCAATATCGGTTTTTCAATATCAGTTTTTCGATATCAGTTTTTCAATATTTGTTTTTCAATATCGGTTTTTTCAATATCAGTTTTTCAATATTTGTTCTCCAATATCGGTTTTTGAATATCGGTTCTAATATCGGATTCAATATCGGTTTTTCAATATCGGTTTTTCAATATCAGTTTTTCGATATCAGTTTTTCAATATTTGTTCTCCAATATCGGTTTTTGAATATCGGTTCTAATATCGGATTCAATATCGGTTTTTCAATATCGGTTTTGCAATATCAGTTTCTCAATATCAGTTTTTCGATATCAGTTTTTCAATATTTGTTTTTCAATATCGGTTTTTCAATATCGGTTCTAATATCGGTTTCAATATCGGTTTTGCAATATCAGTTTTTCGATATAAGTTTTTCAATATCGGTTTTTCAATATTTATTTTTCAATATCGGTTTTTTCAATATCAGTTTTTCAATATTTGTTCTCCAATATCGGTTTTTGAATATCGGTTCTAATATCGGATTCAATATCGGTTTTTCAATATCGATTTTTCAATATCGGTTTTTCAATATCGGTTCTAATATCGGTTTCAATATCGGTTTTGTAATATCAGTTTTTCGATATAAGTTTTTCGATATAGGTTTTTCAATATCGGTTTTTCAATATCGGTTCTAATATCGGTTTCAATATCAGTTTTTCAATATCGGTTTTTCAATATCGGTTCTAATATCGGTTTCAATATCGGTTTTTCAATATCGGTTTTTCAATATCGGTTTTTCAATATCAGTTTTTCAATATATGTTCTCCAATATCGGTTTTTGAATATCGGTTCTAATATCGGATTCAATATCGGTTTTTCAATATCGGTTTTTCAATATCAGTTTTTCGATATCAGTTTTTCAATATTTGTTCTCCAATATCGGTTTTTCAATATCGGTTCTAATATCGGTTTCTATATCGGTTTTTCAATATCGGTTTTTCGATATCAGTTTTTCTATATTTGTTCTCCAATATCGGTTTTTCAATATCGGTTCTAATATCGGTTTCAATATCGGTTTTGCAATATCAGTTTTTCGATATAAGTTTTTCAATATCGGTTTTTCAATATCGGTTTTTCAATGTCGGTTTTTCAATATTTGTTTTTCAATATCGGTTTTTTCAATATCAGTTTTTCAATATTTGTTCTCCAATATCGGTTTTTGAATATCGGTTCTAATATTGGATTCAATATCGGTTTTTCAATATCGATTTTTCAATATCGGTTCTAATATCGGTTTCAATATCGGTTTTTCAATATCGGTTTTTCAATATCGGTTTTTCAATATCAGTTTTTCAATATTTGATCTCCAATATCGGTTTTTGAATATCGGTTCTAATATCGGATTCAATATCGGTTTTTCAATATCGGTTTTTCAATATCGGTTCTAATATCGGTTTCAATATCGGTTTTTCAATATCGGTTTTTCAATATCGGTTTTTCAATATCGGTTTTTCAATATCAGTTTTTCAATATTTGTTCTCCAATATCGGTTTTTCAATATCGGTTCTAATATCGGTTTCAATATCGGTTTTGCAATATCAGTTTTTCGATATAAGTTTTTCAATATCGGTTTTTCAATATCGGTTTTTCAATATCAGTTTTTCGATATCAGTTTTTCAATATTTGTTCTCCAATATCGGTTTTTCAATATCGGTTCTAATATCGGTTTCTATATCGGTTTTTCAATATCGGTTTTTCGATATCAGTTTTTCTATATTTGTTCTCCAATATCGGTTTTTCAATATCGATTTTTCAATATCGGTTCTAATATCGGTTTCAATATCGGTTTTGCAATATCAGTTTTTCGATATAAGTTTTTCGATATAGGTTTTGCAATATCGGTTTTTCAATATCGGTTCTAATATCGGTTTCAATATCAGTTTTTCAATATCGGTTTTTCAATATCGGTTCTAATATCGGTTTCAATATCGGTTTTTCAATATCGGTTTTTCAATATCGGTTTTTCAATATCGGTTTTTCAATATCAGTTTTTCAATATTTGTTCTCCAATATCGGTTTTTGAATATCGGTTCTAATATCGGATTCAATATCGGTTTTTCAATATCGGTTCTAATATCGGTTTCAATATCAGTTTTTCAATATCGGTTTTTCAATATCGGTTCTAATATCGGTTTCAATATCGGTTTTTCAATATCAGTTTTTCGATATCAGTTTTTCAATATTTGTTTTTCAATATCGGTTTTTCAATATCGGTTCTAATATCGGTTTCAATATCGGTTTTTCAATATCGGTTTTTCAATATCAGTTTTTCGATATCAGTTTTTCAATATTTGCTTTACAATATCGGTTTTTCAATATCGGTTTAGAACAATATCGGTTTTGCAATATCAGTTTCTCAATATCGGTTTTTTCAATATCAGTTTTTCAATATTTGTTCTCCAATATCGGTTTTTGAATATCGGTTCTAATATCGGATTCAATATCGGTTTTTCAATATCGATTTTTCAATATCGGTTCTAATATCGGTTTCAATATCGGTTTTGCAATATCAGTTTTTCGATATAAGTTTTTCGATATAGGTTTTGCAATATCGGTTTTTCAATATCGGTTCTAATATCGGTTTCAATATCAGTTTTTCAATATCGGTTTTTCAATATCGGTTCTAATATCGGTTTCAATATCGGTTTTTCAATATCAGTTTTTCGATATCAGTTTTTCAATATTTGTTTTTCAATATCGGTTTTTCAATATCGCTTCTAATATCGGTTTCAATATCGGTTTTTCAATATCGGTTTTTCAATATCAGTTTTTCGATATCAGTTTTTCAATATTTGCTTTACAATATCGGTTTTTCAATATCGGTTTAGAACAATATCGGTTTCTCAATATCAGTCTTTCGATATCAGTTTTTCAATATTTGTTTTTCAATATCGGTTTTTCAATATCGGTTCTAACATCGGTTTCAATATCGGTTTTGCAATATCAGTTTTTCGATATAGGTTTTTCAATATCGGTTTTTCAATATCAGTTTTTCAATATTTGTTTTTCAATATCGGTTTTTCAATATCGGTTCTAATATCGGATTCAATATCGGTTTTTCAATATCGGTTTTTCAATATCAGTTTTTCGATATCAGTTTTTCAATATTTGTTTTTCAATATCGGTTTTTTCAATATCAGTTTTTCAATATTTGTTCTCCAATATCGGTTTTTGAATATCGGTTCTAATATCGGATTCAATATCGGTTTTTCAAAATCGATTTTTCAATATCGGTTTTTCAATATCGGTTCTAATATCGGTTTTGCAATATCAGTTTTTCGATATAAGTTTTTCGATATAGGTTTTTCAATATCGGTTTTTCAATATCGGTTCTAATATCGGTTTCAATATCAGTTTTTCAATATCGGTTTTTCAATATCGGTTCTAATATCGGATTCAATATCGGTTTTTCAATATCGGTTTTTCAATATCAGTTTTTCGATATCAGTTTTTCAATATTTGTTTTTCAATATCGGTTTTTTCAATATCAGTTTTTCAATATTTGTTCTCCAATATCGGTTTTTGAATATCGGTTCTAATATCGGATTCAATATCGGTTTTTCAATATCGGTTTTTCAATATCAGTTTTTCGATATCAGTTTTTCAATATTTGTTCTCCAATATCGGTTTTTGAATATCGGTTCTAATATCGGATTCAATATCGGTTTTTCAATATCGGTTTTTCAATATCGGTTTTTCAATATCGGTTTTTCAATATCAGTTTTTCAATATTTGTTCTCCAATATCGGTTTTTGAATATCGGTTCTAATATCGAATTCAATATCGGTTTTTCAATATCGGTTTTTCAATATCAGTTTTTCGATATCAGTTTTTCAATATTTGTTTTTCAATATTTGCTTTACAATATCGGTTTTTCAATATGGGTTTAGAACAATATCGGTTTTGCAATATCAGTTTCTCAATATCAGTTTTTCCATATCAGTTTTTCAATATTTGATTTTCAATATCGGTTTTTCAATATCGGTTCTAATATCGGTTTCAATATCGGTTTTGCAATATCAGTTTTTCGATATAAGTTTTTCAATATCGGTTTTTCAATATTTGTTTTTCAATATCGGTTTTTTCAATATCAGTTTTTTAATATTTGTTCTCCAATATCGGTTTTTGAATATCGGTTCTAATATCGGATTCAATATCGGTTTTTCAATATCGATTTTTCAATATCGGTTTTTCAATATCGGTTCTAATATCGGTTTCAATATCGGTTTTGTAATATCAGTTTTTCGATATAAGTTTTTCGATATAGGTTTTTCAATATCGGTTTTTCAATATCGGTTCTAATATCGGATTCAATATCGGTTTTTCAATATCGGTTTTGCAATATCAGTTTCTCAATATCAGTTTTTCGATATCAGTTTTTCAATATTTGTTTTTCAATATCGGTTTTTCAATATCGGTTCTAATATCGGTTTCAATATCGGTTTTGCAATATCAGTTTTTCGATATAAGTTTTTCAATATCGGTTTTTCAATATTTGTTTTTTCAATATCGGTTTTTTCAATA